>NC_086446.1:440435351-440550351 GCF_028390025.1 Pseudophryne corroboree
CTTTCACAAAATGCACTGCCCTATCAGCAAAAACTCAGGAATGTATTGACCGGGAATTGAACCCGGCCTCCCACGTGGACGGCTAGATTTCTACCACTGAACCACCAATGATCCACAGATGCTTAATTTTAGACTTACTCATGTACTTTAGTGTACAAAACAAAGCAGGAGAGTCAGGATGCCTTGCCTTGCCATCACCACAACTCTTCGGTTACCAAGCATTGCTAACTCAGTCGGTAAAGCATGAGACTCTTAATCTCAGGGTCGTGGGTTTGAGCCCCACATTGGGCGGATGTTTTTTTTCTTTTCCTGTACCATTGTATGTGGAACACTGTCAACTTGCACCACCACAGCGCAAATGGCTGTCCTCACTTTCACAAAATGCACTGCCATATCAGCAAAAACTTAGGACTGCATTGGCCGGGAATCGAACCCGGGCCTCCCGCGTGGCAGGCAAGAATTCTACCACTGAACCACCAATGCTCCACAGGTACTTAATGTTACACTTACTCGTGTACTTTAGTGTATGAAACAAAGCAGGAGTGTCAGGATGCCTTGCCTTGCCATCACCTCCATACGTTCTCAACCAAGCATGGCTAACTCAGTCGGTAGAGCATGAGACTCTTAATCTCAGGGTCGTGGGTTCGAGCCCCACGTTGGGCGGATGTTTTTTCTTTTCCAGTACCATTGTATGTGGAACACTGTCAACTTGCACCACCACAGCGCAAATGGTTGTCCTCACTTTCACAAAATGCACTGCCATATCAGCAAAAAATCAGGACTGCATTGGCCGGGAATCGAACCCAGGCCTCCCGCGTGGCAGGCGAGAATTCTACCACTGAACCACCAATGCTCCACAGGTACTTAATTTCACACTTACTCGTGTACTTTAGTGTATGAAACAAATCAGGAGTGTCAGGATGCCTTGCCTTGCCATCACCTCCATATATTCTCAACCAAGCCTGGCTAGCTCAGTCGATAGAGCATGAGACTCTTAATCTCAGGGTCGTGGGTTCGTGCCCCACGTTGGGCGGATGTTTTTTCTTTTCCTGTTCCATTGTATGTGGAACACTGTCAACTTGCACCACCACAGCGCAAATGGCTGTCCTCACTTTCACAAAATGCACTGCCATATCAGCAAAAAATCAGGACTGCATTGGCCGGGAATCGAACCCAGGCCTCTCGCGTGGCAGACAAGAATTCTACCACTGAACCACCAATGCTCCACAGGTACTTAATTTTACACTTACTCGTGTACTTTAGTGTATGAAACAAAGCAGGAGTGTCAGGATGCCTTGCCTTGCCTTGCCATCACCTCCATACATTAGCAACCAAGCCTGGCTAGCTCAGTCGGTAGAGCATGAGACTCTTAATCTCAGGGTCGTGGGTTCGAGCCCCACGTTGGGCGGATGTTTTTTCTTTTCCTGTACCATTGTATGTGGAACACTGTATACTGGCACCACCACAGCGCAAATGGCTGTCCTCACTTTCACAAAATACACTGCCATATCAGCAAAAACTCAGGACTGCATTGGCCGGGAATCGATTCCGGGCCTCACGTGTGGCAGGCGAGAATTCTACCACTGAACCACCAATGCTCCACAGATGCCTAATTTTACACTTACTCATGTACTTTAGTGTATAAAACAAAGCAGGAGTATCAGGATGCCTTGCCTTGCCATCACCTCCAAGCCTACGTAAACAAGCCCGACTAGCACAGTCGCTAGAGCATAAGACTATTAATCTTAGGGTCATGTATTTGAACTCCATGTTGGGCAGTTGTTTTTTTCTCTTCCTGTACCATTGTATGTGGTACAGTGTATACTTGCATCACCACAGCGTAAATGGCTGTCCTCACTTTCACAAAATGCACTGCCCTATCAGCAAAAACTCAGGAATGTATTGACCGGGAATTGAACCCTGCCTCCCACGTGGCCGGCTAGATTTCTACCACTGAACCACCAACGATCCACAGATGCTTAATTTTAGACTTACTCATGTACTTTAGTGTACAAAACAAAGCAGGAGAGTCAGGATGCCTTGCCTTGCCATCACCACAACTCCTCGGTTACCAAGCATTGCTAACTCAGTCGGTAAAGCATGAGACTCTTAATCTCAGGGTCGTGGGTTCGAGCCCCACATTGGGCGGATGTTTTTTTTCTTTTCCTGTACCATTGTATGTGGAACACTGTCAACTTGCACCACCACAGCGCAAATGGCTGTCCTCACTTTCACAAAATGCACTGCCATATCAGCAAAAAATCAGGACTGCATTGGCCGGGAATCGAACCCGGGCCTCCCGCGTGGCAGGCGAGAATTCTACCACTGAACCACCAATGCTCCACAGGTACTTAATTTTACACTTACTCGTGTACTTTAGTGTATGAAACAAAGCAGGAGTGTCAGGATGCCTTGCCTTGCCTTGCCATCACCTCCATACATTCGCAACCAAGCCTGGCTAGCTCAGTCGGTAGAGCATGAGACTCTTAATCTCAGGGTCGTGGGTTCGAGCCCCACGTTGGGCGGAAGTTTTTTCTTTTCCTGTACCATTGTATGTGGAACACTGTATACTTGCACCACCACAGCGCAAATGGCTGTCCTCACTTTCACAAAATACACTGCCATATCAGCAAAAACTCAGGACTGCATTGGCCGGGAATCGATTGCGGGCCTCACGCGTGGCAGGCGAGAATTCTACCACTGAACCACCAATGCTCCACAGATGCCTAATTTTACACTTACTCATGTACTTTAGTGTATAAAACAAAGCAGGAGTATCAGGATGCCTTACCTTGCCATCACCTCCAAGCCTACGTAACCAAGCCCGACTAGCACAGTCGCTAGAGCATAAGACTATTAATCTTAGGGTCATGTATTTGAGCTCCATGTTGGGCAGTTGTTTTTTTCTCTTCCTGTACCATTGTATGTGGAACAGTGTATACTTGCATCACCACAGCGTAAATGGCTGTCCTCACTTTCACAAAATGCACTGCCCTATCAGCAAAAACTCAGGAATGTATTGACCGGGAATTGAACCCGGCCTCCCATGTGGCCGGCTAGATTTCTACCACTGAACCACCAATGATCCACAGATGCTTAATTTTAGACTTACTCATGTACTTTAGTGTACAAAACAAAGCAGGAGAGTCAGGATGCCTTGCCTTGCCATCACCACAACTCCTCGGTTACCAAGCATTGCTAACTCAGTCGGTAAAGCATGAGACTCTTAATCTCAGGGTCGTGGGTTCGAGCCCCACATTGGGCGGATGTTTTTTTTCTTTTCCTGTACCATTGTATGTGGAACACTGTCAACTTGCACCACCACAGCGCAAATGGCTGTCCTCACTTTCACGAAATGCACTGCCATATCAGCAAAAACTTAGGACTGCATTGGCCGGGAATCGAACCCGGGCCTCCCGCGTGGCAGGCGAGAATTCTACCACTGAACCACCAATGCTCCACAGGTACTTCATGCTACACTTACTCGTGTACTTTAGTGTATGAAACAAAGCAGGAGTGTCAGGATGCCTTGCCTTGCCATCACCTCCATATATTCTCAACCAAGCCTGGCTAGCTCAGTCGGTAGAGCATGAGACTCTTAATCTCAGGGTCGTGGGTTCGAGCCCCACGTTAGGCGGATGTTTTTTCTTTTCCTGTACCATTGTATGTGGAACACTGTCAACTTGCACCACCACAGCGCAAATGGATGTCCTCACTTTCACAAAATACACTGCCATATCAGCAAAAACTCAGGACTGCATTGGCCGGGAATCGATTCCGGGCCTCACGCGTGGCAGGCAAGAATTCTACCACTGAACCACCAATGCTCCACAGATGTCTAATTTTACACTTACTCATGTACTTTAGTGTATAAAACAAAGCAGGAGTGTCAGGATGCCTTGCCTTGCCATCACCTCCAAGCCTACGTAACCAAGCCCGACTAGCACAGTCGCTAGAGCATAAGACTCTTAATCTCAGGGTCGTTGGTTCGAGCCCCACATTGGGCGGATGTTTTTTCCTTTCCTGTACCATTGTATGTGGAACACTGTATACTTGCACCACCACAGCGCAAATGACTGTCCTCACTTTCACAAAATGCACTGCCCTATCAGCAAAAACTCAGGAATGTATTGACCGGGAATTGAACCCGGCCTCCCACGTGGCCGGCTAGATTTCTACCACTGAACCACCAATGATCCACAGATGCTTAATTTTAGACTTACTCATGTACTTTAGTGTACAAAACAAAGCAGGAGAGTCAGGATGCCTTGCCTTGCCATCACCACAACTCCTCGGTTACCAAGCATTGCTAACTCAGTCGGTAAAGTATGAGACTCTTAATCTCAGGGTCGTGGGTTCGAGCCCCACATTGGGCGGATGTTTTTTTTCTTTTCCTGTACCATTGTATGTGGAACACTGTCAACTTGCCCCACCACAGCGCAAATGGCTGTCCTCACTTTCACAAAATGCACTGCCATATCAGCAAAAACTCAGGACTGCATTGGCCGGGAATCGAACCCGGGCCTCCCGAGTGGCAGGCGAGAATTCTACCACTGAACCACCAATGCTCCACAGGTACTTAATTTTACACTTACTCGTGTACTTTAGTGTATGAAACAAAGCAGGAGTGTCAGGATGCCTTGCCTTGCCATCACCTCCTTACATTCTCAACCAAGCCTGGCTAGCTCAGTCGGTAGAGCATGAGACTCTTAATCTCAGGGTCGTGGGTTCGAGCCCCACGTTGGGCGGATGTTTTTTCTTTTCCTGTACCATTGTATGTGGAACACTGTCAACTTGCACCACCACAGCGCAAATGGCTGTCCTCACTTTCACAAAATACACTGCCATATCAGCAAAAACTCAGGACTGCATTGGCCGGGAATCGATTCCGGGCCTCACGAGTGGCAGGCGAGAATTCTACCACTGAACCACCAATGCTCCACAGATGCCTAATTTTACACTTACTCATGTACTTTAGTGTATAAAACAAAGCAGGAGTGTCAGGATGCCTTGCCTTGCCATCACCTCCAAGCCTACGTAACCAAGCCCGACTAGCACAGTCGCTAGAGCATAAGACTATTAATCTTAGGGTCATGTATTTGAGCTCCATGTTGGGCAGTTGTTTTTTTCTCTTCCTTTACCATTGTATGTGGAACAGTGTATACTTGCATCACCACAGCGCAAATGGCTGTCCTCACTTTCACAAAATGCACTGCCCTATCAGCAAAAACTCAGGAATGTATTGACCGGGAATTGAACCCGGCCTCCCACGTGGCCGGCTAGATTTCTACCACTGAACCACCAATGATCCACAGATGCTTAATTTTAGACTTACTCATGTACTTTAGTGTACAAAACAAAGCAGGAGAGTCAGGATGCCTTGCCTTGCCATCACCACAACTCCTCGGTTACCAAGCATTGCTAACTTAGTCGGTAAAGCATGAGACTCTTAATCTCAGGGTCGTGGGTTCGAGCCCCACATTGGGCGGATGTTTTTTTTCTTTTCCTGTACCATTGTATTTTGAACACTGTCAACTTGCACCACCACAGCGCAAATGGCTGTCCTCACTTTCACAAAATGCACTGCCATATCAGCAAAAACTCAGGACTGCATTGGCCGGGAATCGAACCCGGGCCTCCCGCGTGGCAGGCGAGAATTCTACCACTGAACCACCAATGCTCCACAGGTACTTAATTTTACACTTACTCGTGTACTTTAGTGTATGAAACAAAGCAGGAGTGTCAGGATGCCTTGCCTTGCCATCACCTCCATACATTCTCAACCAAGCCTGGCTAGCTCAGTCGGTAGAGCATGAGACTCTTAATCTCAGGGTCGTGGGTTCGAGCCCCACGTTGGGCGGATGTTTTTTCCTTTCCTGTACCATTGTATGTGGAACACTGTATACTTGCACCACCACAGCGCAAATGGCTGTCCTCACTTTCACAAAATGCACTGCCCTATCAGCAAAAACTCAGGAATGTATTGACCCGGAATTGAACCCGGCCTCCCACGTGGCCGGCTAGATTTCTACCACTGAACCACCAATGATCCACAGATGCTTAATTTTAGACTTACTCATGTACTTTAGTGTACAAAACAAAGCAGGAGAGTCAGGATGCCTTGCCTTGCCATCACCACAACTCCTCGCTTACCAAGCATTGCTAACTCAGTCGGTAAAGCATGAGACTCTTAATGTCAGGGTCGTGGGTTCGAGCCCCACATTGGGTGGATGTTTTTTTTCTTTTCCTGTACCATTGTATGTGGAACACTGTCAACTTGCACCACCACAGCGCAAATGGCTGTCCTCACTTTCACAAAATGCACTGCCATATCAGCAAAAATTCAGGACTGCATTGGCCGGAAATCGAACGCGGGCCTCCCGCGTGGCAGGCGAGAATTCTACCACTGAACCACCAATGCTCCACAGATACTTAACTTTACACTTACTCGTGTACTTTAGTGTATGAAATAAAGCAGGAGTGTCAGGATGCCTTGCCTTGCCATCACCTTTATACATTCTCAACCAAGCCTGGCTAGCTCAGTCGGTAGAGCATGAGACTCTTAATCTCAGGGTCGTGGGTTCGACCCCCACGTTGGGCGGATGTTTTTTCTTTTCCTGTACCATTGTATGTGGAACACTGTATACTTCCACCACCACAGCGCAAATGGCTGTCCTCACTTTCACAAAATACACTGCCATATCAGCAAAAACTCAGGACTGCATTGGCCGGGAATCGATTCCAGGCCTCACGAGTGGCAGGCGAGAATTCTACCACTGAACCACCAATGTTCCACAGATGCTTAATTTTAGACTTACTCATGTACTTTAGTGTACAAAACAAAGCAGGAGAGTCAGGATGCCTTGCCTTGCCATCACCACAAATCCTCGGTTACCAAGCATTGCTAACTCAGTCGGTAAAGCATGAGACTCTTAATCTCAGGGTCGTGGGTTCGAGCCCCACATTAGGCGGATGTTTTTTTTCTTTTCCTGTACCATTGTATGTGGAACACTGTCAACTTGCACCACCACAGCGCAAATGGCTGTCCTCACTTTCACAAAATGCACTGCCATATCAGCAAAAATTCAGGACTGCATTGGCCGGAAATCGAACCCGGGCCTCCCGCGTGGCAGGCGAGAATTCTACCACTGAACCACCAATGCTCCACAGGTACTTAATTTTACACTTACTCGTGTACTTTAGTGTATGAAACAAAGCAGGAGTGTCAGGATGCCTTGCCTTGCCATCACCTCCATACATTCTCAACCAAGCCTGGCTAGCTCAGTCGGTAGAGCATGAGACTCTTAATCTCAGGGTCGTGGGTTCGAGCCCCACGTTGGGTGGATGTTTTTTCCTTTCCTGTACTATTGTATGTGGAACACTGTATACTTGCACCACCACAGCGCAAATGACTGTCCTCACTTTCACAAAATGCACTGCCCTATCAGCAAAAACTCAGGAATGTATTGACCCGGAATTGAACCCGGCCTCCCACGTGGCCGGCTAGATTTCTACCACTGAACCACCAACGATCCACAGATGCTTAATTTTAGACTTACTCATGTACTTTAGTGTACAAAACAAAGCAGGAGAGTCAGGATGCCTTGCCTTGCCATCACCACAATTCCTCGCTTACCAAGCATTGCTAACTCAGTCGGTAAAGCATGAGACTCTTAATCTCAGGGTCGTGGGTTCGAGCCCCACATTGGGCGGATGTTTTTTTTCTTTTCCTGTACCATTGTATGTGGAACACTGTCAACTTGCACCACCACAGCGCAAATGGCTGTCCTCACTTTCACAAAATGCACTGCCATATCAGCAAAAAATCAGGACTGCATTGGCCGGGAATCGAACCCAGGCCTCCCGCGTGGCAGGCGAGAATTCTACCACTGAACCACCAATGCTCCACAGGTACTTAATTTTACACTTACTCGTGTACTTTAGTGTATGAAACAAAGCAGGAGTGTCAGGATGCCTTGCCTTGCCTTGCCATCACCTCCATACATTCGCAACCAAGCCTGGCTAGCTCAGTCGGTAGAGCATGAGACTCTTAATCTCAGGGTCGTGGGTTCGAGCCCCACGTTGGGCGGATGTTTTTTCTTTTCCTGTACCATTGTATGTGGAACACTGTATACTTGCACCACCACAGCGCAAATGGCTGTCCTCACTTTCACAAAATACACTGCCATATCAGCAAAAACTAAGGACTGCATTGGCCGGGAATCGATTGCGGGCCTCACGCGTGGCAGGCGAGAATTCTACCACTGAACCACCAATGCTCCACAGATGCCTAATTTTACACTTACTCATGTACTTTAGTGTATAAAACAAAGCAGGAGTATCAGGATGCCTTACCTTGCCATCACCTCCAAGCCTACGTAACCAAGCCCGACTAGCACAGTCGCTAGAGCATAAGACTATTAATCTTAGGGTCATGTATTTGAGCTCCATGTTGGGCAGTTGTTTTTTTCTCTTCCTGTACCATTGTATGTGGAACAGTGTATACTTGCATCACCACAGCGTAAATGGCTGTCCTCACTTTCACAAAATGCACTGCCCTATCAGCAAAAACTCAGGAATGTATTGACCGGGAATTGAACCCGGCCTCCCATGTGGCCGGCTAGATTTCTACCACTGAACCACCAATGATCCACAGATGCTTAATTTTAGACTTACTCATGTACTTTAGTGTACAAAACAAAGCAGGAGAGTCAGGATGCCTTGCCTTGCCATCACCACAACTCCTCGGTTACCAAGCATTGCTAACTCAGTCGGTAAAGCATGAGACTCTTAATCTCAGGGTCGTGGGTTCGAGCCCCACATTGGGCGGATGTTTTTTTTCTTTTCCTGTACCATTGTATTTGGAACACTGTCAACTTGCACCACCACAGCGCAAATGGCTGTCCTCACTTTCACAAAATGCACTGCCATATCAGCAAAAACTCAGGACTGCATTGGCCGGGAATGGAACCCGGGCCTCCCGCGTGGCAGGCGAGAATTCTACCACTGAACCACCAATGCTCCACAGGTACTTAATTTTACACTTACTCGTGTACTTTAGTGTATGAAACAAAGCAGGAGTGTCAGGATGCCTTGCCTTGCCTTGCCATCACCTCCATACATTTGCAACCAAGCCTGGCTAGCTCAGTCGGTAGAGCATGAGACTCTTAATCTCAGGGTCGTGGGTTCGAGCCCCACGTTGGGTGGATGTTTTTTCTTTTCCTGTACCATTGTATGTGTAACACTGTATTCTTGCACCACCACAGCGCAAATGGCTGTCCTCACTTTCACAAAATACACTGCCATATCAGCAAAAACTCAAGACTGCATTGGCCGGGAATCGATTCCAGGCCTCACGAGTGGCAGGCGAGAATTCTACCACTGAACCACCAATGCTCCACAGATGCCTCATTTTACACTTACTCATGTACTTTAGTGTATAAAACAAAGCAGGAGTGTCAGGATGCCTTGCCTTGCCATCACCTCCAAGCCTACGTAACCAAGCCCGACTAGCACAGTCGCTAGAGCATAAGACTATTAATCTTAGGGTCATGTATTTGAGCTCCATGTTGGGCAGTTGTTTTTTTCTCTTCCTTTACCATTGTATGTGGAACAGTGTATACTTGCATCACCACAGCGCAAATGGCTGTCCTCACTTTCACAAAATGCACTGCCCTATCAGCAAAAACTCAGGAATGTATTGACCGGGAATTGAACCCGGCCTCCCACGTGGCCGGCTAGATTTCTACCACTGAACCACCAATGATCCACAGATGCTTAATTTTAGACTTACTCATGTACTTTAGAGTACAAATCAAAGCAGGAGAGTCAGGATGCCTTGCCTTGCCATCACCACAACTCCTCGGTTACCAAGCATTGCTAACTCAGTCGGTAAAGCATGAGACTCTTAATCTCAGGGTCGTGGGTTCGAGCCCCACATTGGGCGGATGTTTTTTTTTCTTTTCCTGTACCATTGTATTTGGAACACTGTCAACTTGCACCACCACAGCGCAAATGGCTGTCCTCACCTTCACAAAATGCACTGCCATATCAGCAAAAACTCAGGACTGCATTGGCCGGGAATCGAACACGGGCCTCCCGCGTGGAAGGCGAGAATTATACCACTGAACCACCAATGCTCCACAGTTACTTAATTTTACACTTACTCGTGTACTTTAGTGTATGAAACAAAGCAGGAGTGTCAGGATGCCTTGCATTGCCTTGCCATCACCTCCATACATTTGCAACCAAGCCTGGCTAGCTCAGTCGGTAGAGCTTGAGAATCTTAATCTCATGGTCGTGGGTTCGAGCCCCACATTGGGCGGATGTTTTTTCTTTTCCTGTACCATTGTATGTGGAACACTGTATACTTGCACCACCACAGCGCAAATGGCTGTCCTCACTTTCACAAAATACACTGCCATATCAGCAAAAACTCAGGACTGCATTGGCCGGGAATCGATTCCGGGCCTCACGCGTGGAATGCGAGAATTCTACCACTGAACCACCAATGCTCCACAGATGCCTAATTTTACACTTACTCATGTACTTTAGTGTATAAAACAAAGCAGGAGTGTCAGGATGCCTTGCCTTGCCATCACCTCCAAGCCTACGTAACCAAGCCCGACTAGCACAGTCGCTAGAGCATAAGACTATTAATCTTAGGGTCATGTATTTGAGCTCCATGTTGGGCAGTTGTTTTTTTCTCTTCCTGTACCATTGTATGTGGAACAGTGTATACTTGCATCACCACAGCGCAAATGGCTGTCCTCACTTTCACAAAATGCACTGCCCTATCAGCAAAAACTCAGGAATGTATTGACCGGGAATTGAACCCGGCCTCCCACGTGGCCGGCTAGATTTCTACCACTGAACCACCAATGATCCACAGATGCTTAATTTTAGACTTACTCATGTACTTTAGTGTACAAAACAAAGCAAGAGAGTCAGGATGCCTTGCCTTGCCATCACCATAACTCCTCGGTTACCAAGCATTGCTAACTCAGTCGGTAAAGCATGAGACTCTTAATCTCAGGGTCGTGGGTTCGAGCCCCACATTGGGTGGATGTTTTTTTTCTTTTCCTGTACCATTGTATGTGGAACACTGTCAACTTGCCCCACCACAGCGCAAATGGCTGTCCTCACTTTCACAAAATGCACTGCCATATCAGCAAAAACTCAGGACTGCATTGGCCGGGAATCGAACCCAGGCCTCCCGCATGGCAGGCGAGAATTCTACCACTGAACCACCAATGCTCCACAGATACTTAATTTTACACTTACTCGTGTACTTTAGTGTATGAAATAAAGCAGGAGTGTCAGGATGCCTTGCCTTGCCATCACCTCCATACATTCTCAACCAAGCCTGGCTAGCTCAGTCGGTAGAGCATGAGACTCTTAATCTCAGGGTCGTGGGTTCGAGCCCCACGTTGGGCGGATGTTTTTTCTTTTTCTGTACCATTGTATGTGGAACACTGTATACTTGCACCACCACAGCGCAAATGGCTGTCCTCACTTTCACAAAAAGCACTGCCCTATCAGCAAAAACTCAGGAATGTATTGACCGGGAATTGAACCCGGCCTCTCACGTGGCCGGCTAGATTTCTACCACTGAACCACCAATGATCCACAGATGCTTAATTTTAGACTTACTCATGTACTTTAGTGTACAAAACAAAGCAGGAGAGTCAGGATGCCTTGCCTTGCCATCACCACAACTCCTCGGTTACCAAGCATTGCTAACTCAGTCGGTAAAGCATGAGACTCTTAATCTCAGGGTCGTGGGTTCGAGCCCCACATTGGGCGGATGTTTTTTTTCTTTTCCTGTACCATTGTATGTGGAACACTGTCAACTTGCACCACCACAGCGCAAATGGCTGTCCTCACTTTCACAAAATGCACTGCCATATCAGCAAAAATTCAGGACTGCATTGGCCGGAAATCGAACCCGGGCCTCCCGCGTGGCAGGCGAGAATTCTACCACTGAACCACCAATGCTCCACAGATACTTAACTTTACACTTACTCGTGTACTTTAGTGTATGAAATAAAGCAGGAGTGTCAGGAGGCCTTGCCTTGCCATCACCTTTATACATTCTCAACCAAGGCTGGCTAGCTCAGTCGGTAGAGCATGAGACTCTTAATCTCAGGGTCGTGGGTTCGAGCCCCACGTTGGGCGGATGTTTTTTCTTTTCCTGTACCATTGTATGTGGAACACTGTCAACTTGCACAACCACAGCGCAAATGGCTGTCCTCACTTTCACAAAATACACTGCCATATCAGCAAAAACTCAGGACTGCATTGGCCGGGAATCGATTCCGGGCCTGACGAGTGGCAGGCGAGAATTCTACCACTGAACCACCAATGCTCCACAGATGCCTAATTTTACACTTACTCATGTACTTTAGTGTATAAAACAAAGCAGGAGTGTCAGGATGCCTTGCCATCACCTCCAAGCCTACGTAACCAAGCCCGACTAGCACAGTCGCTAGAGCATAAGACTATTAATCTTAGGGTCATGTATTTGAGCTCCATGTTGGGCAGTTGTTTTTTTCTCTTCATTTACCATTGTATGTGGAACAGTGTATACTTGCATCACCACAGCGCAAATGGCTGTCCTCACTTTCACAAAATGCACTGCCCTATCAGCAAAAACTCAGGAATGTATTGACCGGGAATTGAACCCGGCATCCCACGTGGCCGGCTAGATTTCTACCACTGAACCCCCAATGATCCACAGATGCTTAATTTTAGACTTACTCATGTACTTTAGTGTACAAAACAAAGCAGGAGAGTCAGGATGCCTTGCCTTGCCATCACCACAACTCCTCGGTTACCAAGCATTGCTAACTCAGTCGGTAAAGCATGAGACTCTTAATATCAAGGTCGTGGGTTCGAGCCCCACTTTGGGCGGATGCTTTTTTTTCTTTTCCTGTACCACTGTATGTGGAACACTGTCAACTTGCCCCACCACAGCGCAAATGGCTGTCCTCACTTTCACAAAATGCACTGCCATATCAGCAAAGACTCAGCACTGCATTGGCCGGGAATCGAACCCGGGCCTCCCGCATGGCAGGCGAGAATTCTACCACTGAACCACCAATGCTCCACGGATACTTAATTTTACACTTACTCGTGTACTTTAGTGTATGAAATAAAGCAGGAGTGTCAGGATGCCTTGCCTTGCCATCACCTCCATACATTCTCAACCAAGCCTGGCTAGCTCAGTCGGTAGAGCATGAGACTCTTAATCTCAGGGTCGTGGGTTCGAGCCCCACGTTGGGCGGATGTTTTTTCTTTTTCTGTACCATTGTATGTGGAACACTGTATACTTGCACCACCACAGCGCAAATGGCTGTCCTCACTTTCACAAAATGCACTGCCCTATCAGCAAAAACTCAGGAATGTATTGACCGGGAATTGAACCCGGCCTCCCACGTGGCCGGATAGATTTCTACCACTGAACCACCAATGATCCACAGATGCTTAATTTTAGACTTACTCATGTACTTTAGTGTACAAAACAAAGCAGGAGAGTCAGGATGCCTTGCCTTGCCATCACCACTACTCCTTGGTTACCAAGCATTGCTAAATCAGTCGGTAAAGCATGAGACTCTTAATCTCAGGGTCGTGGGTTCGAGCCCCACATTGGGCGGATGTTTTTTTTCTTTTCCTGTACCATTGTATGTGGAACACTGTCAACTTGCACCACCACAGCGCAAATGGCTGTCCTCACTTTCACAAAATGCACTGCCATATCAGCAAAAATCCAGGACTGCATTGGCCGGAAATCGAACCCAGGCCTCCCGCGTGGCAGGCGAGAATTCTACCACTGAACCACCAATGCTCCACAAATACTTAATTTTACACTTACTCGTGTACTTTAGTGTATGAAACAAAGCAGGAGTGTCAGGATGCCTTGCCTTGCCATCACCTCCATACTTTCTCAACCAAGCCTGGCTAGCTCAGTCGGTAGAGCATGAGACTCTTAATCTCAGGGTCGTGGGTTCGAGCCCCACGTTGGGCGGATGTTTTTTCTTTTCCTGTACCATTGTATGTGGAACACTGTATACTTGCACCACCACAGCGCAAATGGCTGTCCTCACTTTCACAAAATGCACTGCCATATCAGCAAAAACTCAGGAATGTATTGACCGGGAATTGAACCCGGCCTCCCACGTGGCCGGCTAGATTTCTACCACTGAACCACCAATGATCCACAGATGCTTAATTTTAGACTTACTCATGTACTTTAGTGTACAAAACAAAGCAGGAGAGTCAGGATGCCTTGCCTTGCCATCACCACAACTCCTCGGTTACCAAGCATTGCTAACTCAGTCGGTAAAGCATGAGACTCTTAATCTCAGGGTCGTGGGTTCGAGCCCCACATTGGGCGGATGTTTTTTTTCTTTTCCTGTACCATTGTATGTGGAACACTGTCAACTTGCCCCACCACAGCGCAAATGGCTGTCCTCACTTTCACAAAATGCACTGCCATATCAGCAAAAATTCAGGACTGCATTGGCCGGAAATCGAACCCGGGTCTCCCGCGTGGCAGGCAAGAATTCTACCACTGAACCACCAATGCTCCACAAATACTTAATTTTACACTTACTCGTGTACTTTAGTGTATGAAACAAAGCAGGAGTGTCAGGATGCCTTGCCATGCCATCACCTCCATACATTCTCAACCAAGCCTGGCTAGCTCAGTCGGTAGAGCATGAGACTCTTAATCTCAGGGTCGTGGGTTCGAGCCCCACGTTGGGCGGATGTTTTTTCTTTTCCTGTACCATTGTATGTGGAACACTGTCAACTTGCACCACCACAGCGCAAATGGCTGTCCTCACTTTCACAAAATACACTGCCATATCAGCAAAAACTCAGGACTGCATTGGCCGGGAATCGAACCCGGGCCTCCCGCGTGGCAGGCGAGAATTCTACCACTGAACCACCAATGCTCCACAGATGCCTAATTTTACACTTACTCATGTACTTTAGTGTATAAAACAAAGCAGGAGTGTCAGGATTCCTTGCCTTGCCATCACCTCCAAGCCTACGTAACCAAGCCCGACTAGCACAGTCGCTAGAGCATAAGACTATTAATCTTAGGGTCATGTATTTGAGCTCCATGTTGGGCAGTTGTTTTTTTCTCTTCCTGTACCATTGTATGTGGAACAGTGTATACTTGCATCACCACAGCGCAAATGGCTGTCCTCACTTTAACAAAATGCACTGCCCTATCAGCAAAAACTCAGGAATGTATTGACCTGGAATTGAACCCGGCCTCCCACGTGGCCGGCTAGATTTCTACCACTGAACCACCAATGATCCACAGATGCTTAATTTTAGACTTACTCATGTACTTTAGTGTACAAAACAAAGCAGGAGAGTCAGGATGCCTTGCCTTGCCATCACCACCACCACAACTCCTCGGTTACCAAGCATTGCTAACTCAGTCGGTAAAGCATGAGACTCTTAATCTCAGGGTCGTGGGTTCGAGCCCCACATTGGGCGGATGTTTTTTTTCTTTTCCTGTACCATTGTATGTGGAACACTGTCAACTTGCACCACCACAGCGCAAATGGCTGTCCTCACTTTCACAAAATGCACTGCCATATCAGCAAAAACTCAGGACTGCATTGGCCGGGAATCGAACCCGGGCCTCCCGCGTGGCAGGCGAGAATTCTACCACTGAACCACCAATGCTCCACAGATACTTAATTTTACACTTACTCGTGTACTTTAGTGTATGAAACAAAGCAGGAGTGTCAGGATGCCTTGCCTTGCCTTGCCATCACCTCCATACATTCACATCCAAGCCTGGCTAGCTCAGTCGGTAGAGCATGAGACTCTTAATCTCAAGGTCATGGGTTCGAGCCCCACGTTGGGCGGATGTTTTTTCTTTTTCTGTACCATTGTATGTGGAACACTGTATACTTGCACCACCACAGCGCAAATGGTTG
Organism: Pseudophryne corroboree; assembly: GCF_028390025.1. Taxonomy (NCBI): domain Eukaryota; kingdom Metazoa; phylum Chordata; class Amphibia; order Anura; family Myobatrachidae; genus Pseudophryne; species Pseudophryne corroboree. The sequence goes on from NC_086446.1 coordinate 440,451,314, forward strand.
TCCTCACTTTCACAAAATACACTGCCATATCAGCAAAAACTCAGGACTGCATTGGCCGGGAATCGATTCCGGGCCTCACGCGTGGCAGGCGAGAATTCTACCACTGAACCACCAATGCTCCACAGATGCCTAATTTTACACTTACTCATGTACTTTAGTGTATAAAACAAAGCAGGAGTGTCAGGATGCCTTGCCTTGCCATCACCTCCAAGCCTACGTAACCAAGCCCGACTAGCACAGTCGCTAGAGCATAAGACTATTAATCTTAGGGTCATGTATTTGAGCTCCATGTTGGGCAGTTGTTTTTTTCTCTTCCTGTACCATTGTATGTGGAACAGTGTATACTTGCATCACCACAGCGCAAATGGCTGTCCTCACTTTCACAAAATGCACTGCCCTATCAGCAAAAACTCAGGAATGTATTGACCGGGAATTGAACCCGGCCTCCCACATGGCCGGCTAGATTTCTATCACTGAACCACCAATGATCCACAGATGCTTAATTTTAGACTTACTCATGTACTTTAGTGTACAAAACAAAGCAGGAGAGTCAGGATGCCTTGCCTTGCCATCACCACAACTCCTCGGTTACCAAGCATTGCTAACTCAGTCGGTAAAGCATGAGACTCTTAATCTCAGGGTCGTGGGTTTGAGCCCCACATTGGGCGGATGTTTTTTTTCTTTTCCTGTACCATTGTATGTGGAACACTGTCAACTTGCACCACCACAGCGCAAATGACTGTTCTCACTTTCACAAAATGCACTGCCATATCAGCAAAAACTCAGGACTGCATTGGCCGGGAATCGATTCCAGGCCACACGCGTGGCAGGCGAGAATTCTACCACTGAAACACCAATGCTCCACAGATGCCTAATTTTACACTTACTCATGTACTTTAGTGTATAAAACAAAGCAGGAGTGTCAGGATGCCTTGCCTTGCCATCACCTCCAAGCCTACGTAACCAAGCCCGACTAGCACAGTCGCTAGAGCATAAGACTATTAATCTTAGGGTCATGTATTTGAGCTCCATGTTGGGCAGTTGTTTTTTTCTCTTCCTTTACCATTGTATGTGGAACAGTGTATACTTGCATCACCACAGCGCAAATGGCTGTCCTCACTTTCACAAAATGCACTGCCCTATCAGCAAAAACTCAGGAATGTGTTGACCGGGAATTGAACCCGGCCTCCCACGTGGCCGGCTAGATTTCTACCACTGAACCACCAATGATCCACAGATGCTTAATTTTAGACTTACTCATGTACTTTAGTGTACAAAACAAAGCAGGAGAGTCAGGATGCCTTGCCTTGCCATCACCACAACTCCTCGGTTACCAAGCATTGCTAACTCAGTCGGTAAAGCATGAGACTCTTAATCTCAGGGTCGTGGGTTCGAGCCCCACATTGGGCGGATGCTTTTTTTTCTTTTCCTGTACCATTGTATGTGGAACACTGTCAACTTGCACCACCACAGCGCAAATGGCTGTCCTCACATTCACAAAATGCACTGCCATATCAGCAAAGACTCAGCACTGCATTGGCCGGGAATCGAACCCGGGCCTCCCGCGTGGCAGGCGAGAATTCTACCACTGAACCACCAATGCTCCACGGATACTTAATTTTACACTTACTCGTGTACTTTAGTGTATGAAATAAAGCAGGAGTGTCAGGATGCCTTGCCTTGCCATCACCTCTATCATTCTCAACCAAGCCTGGCTCGCTCAGTCGGTAGAGCATGAGACTCTTAATCTCAGGGTCGTGGGTTCGAGCCCCACGTTGGGCGGATGTTTTTTCTTTTCCTGTACCATTGTATGTGGAACACTGTATACTTGCACCACCACAGCGCAAATGGCTGTCCTCACTTTCACAAAATGCACTGCCCTATCAGCAAAAACTCAGGAACGTATTGACCGGGAATTGAACCCGGCCTCCCACGTGGCCGGCTAGATTTCTACAACTGAACCACCAATGATCCACAGTTGCTTAATTTTAGACTTACTCATGTACTTTAGTGTACAAAACAAAGCAGGAGAGTCAGGATGCCTTGCCTTGCCATCACCACAACTCCTCGGTTACCAAGCATTGCTAACTCAGTCGGTAAAGCATGAGACTCTTAATCTCAGGGTCGTGGGTTCGAGCCCCACATTGGGTGGATGTTTTTTTTCTTTTCCTGTACCATTGTATGTGGAACACTGTCAACTTGCCCCACCACAGCGCAAATGGCTGTCCTCACTTTCACAAAATGCACTGCCATATCAGCAAAAATTCAGGACTGCATTGGCCGGAAATCGAACCCGGGTCTCCCGCGTGGCAGGCGAGAATTCTACCACTGAACCACCAATTCTCCACAAATACTTAATTTTACACTTACTCGTGTACTTTAGTGTATGAAACAAAGCAGGAGTGTCAGGATGCCTTGCCTTGCCATCACCTCCATACATTCTCAACCAAGCCTGGCTAGCTCAGTCGGTAGAGCATGAGACTCTTAATCTCAGGGTCGTGGGTTCGAGCCCCACGTTGGGCGGATGTTTTTTCTTTTCCTGTACCATTGTATGTGGAACACTGTCAACTTGCACCACCACAGCGCAAATGGCTGTCCTCACTTTCACAAAATACACTGCCATATCAGCAAAAACTCAGGATTGCATTGGCCGGAAATCGAACCCGGGTCTCCCGCGTGGCAGGCGAGAATTCTACCACTGAACCACCAATGCTCCACAAATACTTAATTTTACACTTACTCGTGTACTTTAGTGTATGAAACAAAGCAGGAGTGTCAGGATGCCTTGTCTTGCCATCACCTCCGTACATTCTCAACCAAGCATGGCTAGCTCAGTCGGTAGAGCATGAGACTCTTAATCTCAGGGTCGTGGGTTCGAGCCCCACATTGGGCGGATGCTTTTTTTTCTTTTCCTGTACCATTGTATGTGGAACACTGTCAACTTGCCCCACCACAGCGCAAATGGCTGTCCTCACTTTCACAAAATGCACTGCCATATCAGCAAAAATTCAGGACTGCATTGGCCGGAAATCGAACCCGGGTCTCCCGCGTGGCAGGCGAGAATTCTACCACTGAACCACCAATGCTCCACAAATACTTAATTTTACACTTACTCGTGTACTTTAGTGTATGAAACAAAGCAGGAGTGTCAGGATGCCTTGCCTTGCCATCACCTCCATACATTCTCAACCAAGCCTGGCTAGCTCAGTCGGTAGAGCATGAGACTCTTAATCTCAGGGTGGTGGGTTCGAGCCCCACGTTGGGCGGATGTTTTTTCTTTTCCTGTACCATTGTATGTGGAGCACTGTCAACTTGCACCACCACAGCGCAAATGGCTGTCCTCACTTTCACAAAATGCACTGCCATATCAGCAAAAACTCAGGAATGTATTGACCGGGAATTGAACCCGGCCTCCCACGTGGCCGGCTAGATTTCTACCACTGAACCACCAATGATCCACAGATGCTTAATTTTAGACTTACTCATGTACTTTAGTGTACAAAACAAAGCAGGAGAGTCAGGATGCCTTGCCTTGCCATCACCACAACTCCTCGGTTACCAAGCATTGCTAACTCAGTCGGTAAAGCATGAGACTCTTAATCTCAGGGTCGTGGGTTCGAGCCCCACATTGGGCGGATGTTTTTTTTCTTTTCCTGTACCATTGTATGTGGAACACTGTCAACTTGCCCCACCACAGCGCAAATGGCTGTCCTCACTTTCACAAAATGCACTGCCATATCAGCAAAAATTCAGGACTGCATTGGCCGGAAATCGAACCCGGGTCTCCCGCGTGGCAGGCGAGAATTCTACCACTGAACCACCAATGCTCCACAAATACTTAATTTTACACTTACTCGTGTACTTTAGTGTATGAAACAAAGCAGGAGTGTCAGGATGCCTTGCCTTGCCATCACCTCCATACATTCTCAACCAAGCCTGGCTAGCTCAGTCGGTAGAGCATGAGACTCTTAATCTCAGGGTCGTGGGTTCGAGCCCCACGTTGGGCGGATGTTTTTTCTTTTCCTATACCATTGTATGTGGAACACTGTCAACTTGCACCACCACAGCGCAAATGGCTGTCCTCACTTTCACAAAATACACTGCAATATCAGCAAAAACTCAGGACTGCATTGGCCAGGAATCGATTCCGGGCCTCACGCGTGGCAGGCGAGAATTCTACCACTGAACCACCAATGCTCCACAGATGCCTAATTTTACACTTACTCATGTACTTTAGTGTATAAAACAAAGCAGGAGTGTCAGGATGCCTTGCCTTGCCATCACCTCCAAGCCTACGTAACCAAGCCCGACTAGCACAGTCGCTAGAGCATAAGACTATTAATCTTAGGGTCATGTATTTGAGCTCCATGTTGGGCAGTTGTTTTTTTCTCTTCCTGTACCATTGTATGTGGAACAGTGTATACTTGCATCACCACAGCGCAAATGGCTGTCCTCACTTTCACAAAATGCACTGCCCTATCAGCAAAAACTCAGGAATGTATTGACCGGGAATTGAACCCGGCCTCCCATGTGGCCGGCTAGATTTCTACCACTGAACCACCAATGATCCACAGATGCTTAATTTTAGACTTACTCATGTACTTTAGTGTACAAAACAAAGCAGGAGAGTCAGGATGCCTTGCCTTGCCATCACCACCACCACAACTCCTCGGTTACCAAGCATTGCTAACTCAGTCGGTAAAGCATGAGACTCTTAATCTCAGGGTCGTGGGTTCGAGCCCCACATTGGGCGGATGTTTTTTTTCTTTTCCTGTACCATTGTATGTGGAACACTGTCAACTTGCACCACCACAGCGCAAATGGCTGTCCTCACTTTCACAAAATGCACTGCCATATCAGCAAAAACTCAGGACTGCATTAGCCGGGAATCGAACCCGGGCCTCCCGCGTGGCAGGCGAGAATTCTACCACTGAACCACCAATGCTCCACAGATACTTAATTTTACACTTACTCGTGTACTTTAGTGTATGAAACAAAGCAGGAGTGTCAGGATGCCTTGCCTTGCCTTGCCATCACCTCCATACATTCACATCCAAGCCTGGCTAGCTCAGTCGGTAGAGCATGAGACTCTTAATCTCAGGGTCGTGGGTTCGAGCCCCACGTTGGGCGGATGTTTTTTCTTTTCCTATACCATTGTATGTGGAACACTGTCAACTTGCACCACCACAGCGCAAATGGCTGTCCTCACTTTCACAAAATACACTGCCATATCAGCAAAAACTCAGGACTGCATTGGCCGGGAATCGATTCCAGGCCACACGCGTGGCAGGCGAGAATTCTACCACTGAACCAACAATGCTCCACAGATGCCTAATTTTACACTTACTCATGTACTTTAGTGTATAAAACAAAGCAGGAGTGTCAGGATGCCTTGCCTTGCCATCACCTCCAAGCCTACGTAACCAAGCCCGACTAGCACAGTCGCTAGAGCATAAGACTATTAATCTTAGGGTCATGTATTTGAGCTCCATGTTGGGCAGTTGTTTTTTTCTCTTCCTGTACCATTGTATGTGGAACAGTGTATACTTGCATCACCACAGCGCAAATGGCTGTCCTCACTTTCACAAAATGCACTGCCCTATCAGCAAAAACTCAGGAATGTATTGACCGGGAATTGAACCCGGCCTCCCACATGGCCGGCTAGATTTCTACCACTGAACCACCAATGATCCACAGATGCTTAATTTTAGACTTACTCATGTACTTTAGTGTACAAAACAAAGCAGGAGAGTCAGGATGCCTTGCCTTGCCATCACCACAACTCCTCGGTTACCAAGCATTGCTAACTCAGTCGGTAAAGCATGAGACTCTTAATCTCAGGGTCGTGGGTTTGAGCCCCACATTGGGCGGATGTTTTTTTTCTTTTCCTGTACCATTGTATGTGGAACACTGTCAACTTGCACCACCACAGCGCAAATGGCTGTCCTCACTTTCACAAAATTCACTGCCATATCAGCAAAGACTCAGCACTGCATTGGCCGGGAATCGAACCCGGGCCTCCCGCGTGGCAGGCGAGAATTCTACCACTGAACCACCAATGCTCCACGGATACTTAATTTTACACTTACTCGTGTACTTTAGTGTATGAAATAAAGCTGGAGTGTCAGGATGCCTTGCCTTGCCATCACCTCCATACATTCTCAACCAAGCCTGGCTCGCTCAGTCGGTAGAGCATGAGACTCTTAATCTCAGGGTCGTGGGTTCGAGCCCCACGTTGGGCGGATGTTTTTTCTTTTCCTGTACCATTGTATGTGGAACACTGTATACTTGCACCACCACAGCGCAAATGGCTGTCCTCACTTTCACAAAATGCACTGCCCTATCAGCAAAAACTCAGGAATGTATTGACCGGGAATTGAACCCGGCCTCCCACGTGGCCGGCTAGATTTCTACAACTGAACCACCAATGATCCACAGTTGCTTAATTTTAGACTTACTCATGTACTTTAGTGTACAAAACAAAGCAGGAGAGTCAGGATGCCTTGCCTTGCCATCACCACAACTCCTCGGTTACCAAGCATTGCTAACTCAGTCGGTAAAGCATGAAACTCTTAATCTCAGGGTCGTGGGTTCGAGCCCCACATTGGGTGGATGTTTTTTTTCTTTTCCTGTACCATTGTATGTGGAACACTGTCAACTTGCCCCACCACAGCGCAAATGGCTGTCCTCACTTTTACAAAATGCACTGCCATATCAGCAAAAATTCAGGACTGCATTGGCCGGAAATCGAACCCAGGTCTCCCGCGTGGCAGGCGAGAATTCTACCACTGAACCACCAATGCTCCACAAATACTTAATTTTACACTTACTCGTGTACTTTAGTGTATGAAACAAAGCAGGAGTGTCAGGATGCCTTGCCTTGCCATCACCTCCATACATTCTCAACCAAGCCTGGCTAGCTCAGTCGGTAGAGCATGAGACTCTTAATCTCAGGGTCGTGGGTTCGAGCCCCAAGTTGGGCGGATGTTTTTTCTTTTCCTGTACCATTGTATGTGGAACACTGTCAACTTGCACCACCACAGCGCAAATGGCTGTCCTCACTTTCACAAAATACACTGCCATATCAGCAAAAACTCAGGACTGCATTGGCCGGGAATCGATTCCGGGCCTCACGCGTGGCTGGCGAGAATTCTACCACTGAACCAACAATGCTCCACAGATGCCTAATTTTACACTTACTCATGTACTTTAGTGTATAAAACAAAGCAGGAGTGTCAGGATGCCTTGCCTTGCCATCACCTCCAAGCCTACGTAACCAAGCCCGACTAGCACAGTCGCTAGAGCATAAGACTATTAATCTTAGGGTCATGTATTTGAGCTCCATGTTGGGCAGTTGTTTTTTTCTCTTCCTGTACCATTGTATGTGGAACAGTGTATACTTGCATCACCACAGCGCAAATGGCTGTCCTCACTTTCACAAAATGCACTGCCCTATCAGCAAAAACTCAGGAATGTATTGACCGGGAATTGAACCCGGCCTCCCACGTGGCCGGCTAGATTTCTACCACTGAACCACCAATGATCCACAGATGCTTAATTTTAGACTTACTCATGTACTTTAGTGTACAAAACAAAGCAGGAGAGTCAGGATGCCTTGCCTTGCCATCACCACAACTCCTCGGTTACCAAGCATTGCTAACTCAGTCGGTAAAGCATGAGACTCTTAATCTCAGGGTCGTGGGTTCGAGCCCCACATTGGGCGGATGTTTTTTTTTCTTTTCCTGTACCATTGTATGTGGAACACTGTCAACTTGCACCACCACAGCGCAAATGGCTGTCCTCACTTTCACAAAATGCACTGCCATATCAGCAAAAACTCAGGACTGCATTGGCCGGGAATCGAACCCGGGCTTCCCGCGTGGCAGGCGAGAATTCTACCACTGAACCACCAATGCTCCACAGATACTTAGTTTTACACTTACTCGTGTACTTTAGTGTATGAAACAAAGCAGGAGTGTCAGGATGCCTTGCCTTGCCTTGCCATCACCTCCATACATTCACATCCAAGCCTGGCTAGCTCAGTTGGTAGAGCATGAGACTCCTAATCTCAGGGTCGTGGGTTCGAGCCCCACGTTGGGCGGATGTTTTTTCTTTTTCTGTACCATTGTATGTGGAACACTGTATACTTGCACCACCACAGCGCAAATGGCTGTCCTCACTTTCACAAAATACACTGCCATATCAGCAAAAACTCAGGACTGCATTGGCCGGGAATCGATTCCGGGCCTCACGCGTGGCAGGCGAGAATTCTACCACTGAACCACCAATGCTCCACAGATGCCTAATTTTACACTTACTCATGTACTTTAGTGTATAAAACAAAGCAGGAGTGTCAGGATGCCTTGCCTTGCCATCACCTCCAAGCCTACGTAACCAAGCCCGACTAGCACAGTCGCTAGAGCATAAGACTATTAATCTTAGGGTCATGTATTTGAGCTCCATGTTGGGCAGTTGTTTTTTTCTCTTCCTGTACCATTGTATGTGGAACAGTGTATACTTGCATCACCACAGCGCAAATGGCTGTACTCACTTTCACAAAATGCACTGCCCTATCAGCAAAAACTCAGGAATGTATTGACCGGGAATTGAACCCGGCCTCCCACGTGGCCGGCTAGATTTCTACCACTGAACCACCAATGATCCACAGATGCTTAATTTTAGACTTACTCATGTACTTTAGTGTACAAAACAAAGCAGGAGAGTCAGGATGCCTTGCCTTGCCATCACCACAACTCCTCGGTTACCAAGCATTGCTAACTCAGTCGGTAAAGCATGAGACTCTTAATCTCAGGGTCGTGGGTTCGAGCCCCACATTGGGCGGATGTTTTTTTTCTTTTCCTGTACCATTGTATGTGGAACACTGTCAACTTGCACCACCACAGCGCAAATGGCTGTCCTCACTTTCACAAAATGCACTGCCATATCAGCAAAAACTCAGGACTGCATTGGCCGGGAATCGAACCCGGGCCTCCCGCGTGGCAGGCGAGAATTCTACCACTGAACCACCAATGCTCCACAGATACTTAATTTTACACTTACTCGTGTACTTTAGTGTATGAAACAAAGCAGGAGTGTCAGGATGCCTTGCCTTGCCTTGCCATCACCTCCATACATTCACATCCAAGCCTGGCTAGCTCAGTTGGTAGAGCATGAGACTCTTAATCTCAGGGTCTTGGGTTCGAGCCCCACGTTGGGCGGATGTTTTTTCTTTTTCTGTACCATTGTATGTGGAACACTGTATACTTGCACCACCACAGCGCAAATGGCTGTCCTCACTTTCACAAAATACACTGCCATATCAGCAAAAACTCAGGACTGCATTGGCCGGGAATCGATTCCGGGCCTCACGCGTGGCAGGCGAGAATTCTACCACTGAACCACCAATGCTCCACAGATGCCTAATTTTACACTTACTCATGTACTTTAGTGTATAAAACAAAGCAGGAGTGTCAGGATGCCTTGCCTTGCCATCACCTCCAAGCCTACGTAACCAAGCCCGACTAGCACAGTCGCTAGAGCATAAGACTATTAATCTTAGGGTCATGTATTTGAGCTCCATGTTGGGCAGTTGTTTTTTTCTCTTCCTGTACCATTGTATGTGGAACAGTGTATACTTGCATCACCACAGCGCAAATGGCTGTACTCACTTTCACAAAATGCACTGCCCTATCAGCAAAAACTCAGGAATGTATTGACCGGGAATTGAACCCGGCCTCCCACGTGGCCGGCTAGATTTCTACCACTGAACCACCAATGATCCACAGATGCTTAATTTTAGACTTACTCATGTACTTTAGTGTACAAAACAAAGCAGGAGAGTCAGGATGCCTTGCCTTGCCATCACCACAACTCCTCGGTTACCAAGCATTGCTAACTCAGTTTGTAAAGCATGAGACTCTGAATCTTAGGGTCGTGGGTTTGAGCCCCACATTGGGCGGATGTTTTTTTTCTTTTCCTGTACCATTGTATGTGGAACACTGTCAACTTGCACCACCACAGCGCAAATGGCTGTCCTCACTTTCACAAAATACACTGCCATATCAGCAAAAACTCAGTTCTGCATTGGCCGGGAATCGATTCCGGCCTCACGCGTGGCAGGCGAGAATTCTACCACTGAACCACCAATGCTCCACAGATGCCTAATTTTACACTTACTCATGTACTTTAGTGTATAAAACAAAGCAGGAGTGTCAGGATGCCTTGCCTTGCCATCACCTCCAAGCCTACGTAACCAAGCCCGACTAGCACAGTCGCTAGAGCATACGACTATTAATCTTAGGGTCATGTATTTGAGCTCCATGTTGGGCAGTTGTTTTTTTCTCTTCCTGTACCATTGTATGTGGAACAGTGTATACTTGCATCACCACAGCGCAAATGGCTGTCCTCACTTTCACAAAATGCACTGCCCTATCAGCAAAAACTCAGGAATGTATTGACCGGGAATTGAACCCGGCCTCCCACGTGGCCGGCTAGATTTCTACCACTGAACCACCAATGATCCACAGATGCTTAATTTTAGACTTACTCATGTACTTTAGTGTACAAAACAAAGCAGGAGAGTCAGGATGCCTTGCCTTGCCATCACCACAACTCCTCGGTTACCAAGCATTGCTAACTCAGTCGGTAGAGCATGAGACTCTTAATCTCAGGGTCGTGGGTTCGAGCCCCACATTGGGCGGATGTTTTTTTTCTTTTCCTGTACCATTGTATGTGGAACACTGTCAACTTGCACCACCACAGCGCAAATGGCTGTCCTCACTTTCACAAAATGCACTGCCATATCAGCAAAAACTCAGGACTGCATTGGCCAGGAATCGAACCCGGGCCTCCCGCGTGGCAGGCGAGAATTCTACCACTGAACCACCAATGCTCCACAGGTACTTAATTTTACACTTACCCGTGTACTTTAGTGTATGAAACAAAGCAGGAGTGTCAGGATGCCTTGCCTTGCCATCACCTCCATACATTCGCAATGAAGCCAGGCTAGCTCAGTCGGTAGAGCATGAGACTCTTAATCTCAGGGTCGTGGGTTCGAGCCCCACGTTGGGTGGATGTTTTTTCTTTTCCTGTACCATTGTATGTGGAACACTGTATACTTGCACCACCACAGCGCAAATGGCTGTCCTCACTTTCACAAAATACACTGCCATATCAGCAAAAACTCAGGACTGCATTGGCCGGTAATCGATTCCGGGCCTCACGCGTGGCAGGCGAGAATTCTACCACTGATCCACCAATGCTCCACAGATGCCTAATTTTACACTTACTCATGTACTTTAGTGTATAAAACAAAGCAGGAGTGTCAGGATGCTTTGCCTTGCCATCACCTCCAAGCCTACGTAACCAAGCCCGACTAGCACAGTCGCTAGAGCATAAGACTATTAATCTTAGGGTCATGTATTTGAGCTCCATGTTGGGCAGTTGTTTTTTTCTCTTCCTGTACCATTGTATGTGGAACAGTGTATACTTGCATCACCACAGCGCAAATGGCTGTCCTCACTTTCACAAAATGCACTGCCCTATCAGCAAAAACTCAGGAATGTATTGACCGGGAATTGAACCCGGCCTCCCACGTGGCCGGCTAGATTTCTACCACTGAACCACCAATGATCCACAGATGCTTAATTTTAGACTTACTCATGTACTTTAGTGTACAAAACAAAGCAGGAGAGTCAGGATGCCTTGCCTTGCCATCACCACAACTCCTCGGTTACCAAGCATTGCTAACTCAGTCGGTAAAGCATGAGACTCTTAATCTCAGGGTCGTGGGTTCGAGCCCCACATTGGGCGGATGTTTTTTTTCTTTTCCTGTACCATTGTATGTGGAACACTGTCAACTTGCACCATCACAGCGCAAATGGCTGTCCTCACTTTCACAAAATGCACTGCCATATCAGCAAAAATTCAGGACTGCATTGGCCGGGAATTGAACCCGGGCATCCCGCGTGGCAGGCGAGAATTCTACCACTGAACCACCATTGCTCCACAGGTACTTAATTTTACACTTACTCGTGTACTTTAGTGTATGAAACAAAGCAGGAGTGTCAGGATGCCTTGCCTTGCCTTGCCATCACCTCCATACATTTGCAACCAACCCTGGCTAGCTCAGTCAGTAGAGCATGAGACTCTTAATCTCATGGTCGTGGGTTCGAGCCCCACGTTGGGCGGATGTTTTTTCTTTTCCTGTACCATTGTATGTGGAACACTGTATACTTGCACCACCACAGCGCAAATGGCTGTCCTCACTTTCACAAAATACACTGCCATATCAGCAAAAACTCAGGACTGCATTGGCCGGTAATCGATTCCGGGCCTCACGCGTGGCAGGCGAGAATTCTACCACTGATCCACCAATGCTCCACAGATGCCTAATTTTACACTTACTCATGTACTTTAGTGTATAAAACAAAGCAGGAGTGTCAGGATGCCTTGCCTTGCCATCACCTCCAAGCCTACGTAACCAAGCCCGACTAGCACAGTCGCTAGAGCATAAGACTATTAATCTTAGGGTCATGTATTTGAGCTCCATGTTGGGCAGTTGTTTTTTTCTCTTCCTGTACCATTGTATGTGGAACAGTGAATACTTGCATCACCACAGCGCAAATGGCTGTACTCACTTTCACAAAATGCACTGCCCTATCAGCAAAAACTCAGGAATGTATTGACCGGGAATTGAACCCGGCCTCCCACGTGGCCGGCTAGATTTCTACCACTGAACCACCAATGATCCACAGATGCTTAATTTTAGACTTACTCATGTACTTTAGTGTACAAAACAAAGCAGGAGAGTCAGGATGCCTTGCCTTGCCATCACCACAACTCCTCGGTTACCAAGCATTGCTAACTCAGTCGGTAAAGCATGAGACTCTGAATCTTAGGGTCGTGGGTTTGAGCCCCACATTGGGCGGATGTTTTTTTTCTTTTCCTGTACCATTGTATGTGGAACACTGTCAACTTGCACCACCACAGCGCAAATGGCTGTCCTCACTTTCACAAAATACACTGCCATATCAGCAAAAACTCAGTTCTGCATTGGCCGGGAATTGATTCCGGCCTCACGCGTGGCAGGCGAGAATTCTACCACTGAACCACCAATGCTCCACAGATGCCTTATTTTACACTTACTCATGTACTTTAGTGTATAAAACAAAGCAGGAGTGTCAGGATGCCTTGCCTTGCCATCACCTCCAAGCCTACGTAACCAAGCCCGACTAGCACAGTCGCTAGAGCATACGACTATTAATCTTAGGGTCATGTATTTGAGCTCCATGTTGGGCAGTTGTTTTTTTCTCTTCCTGTACCATTGTATGTGGAACAGTGTATACTTGCATCACCACAGCGCAAATGGCTGTCCTCACTTTCACAAAATGCACTGCCCTATCAGCAAAAACTCAGGAATGTATTGACCGGGAATTGAACCCGGCCTCCCACGTGGCCGGCTAGATTTCTACCACTGAACCACCAATGATCAACAGATGCTTAATTTTAGACTTACTCATGTACTTTAGTGTACAAAACAAAGCAGGAGAGTCAGGATGCCTTGCCTTGCCATCACCACAACTCCTCGGTTACCAAGCATTGCTAACTCAGTCGGTAGAGCATGAGACTCTTAATCTCAGGGTCGTGGGTTCGAGCCCCACATTGGGCGGATGTTTTTTTTCTTTTCCTGTACCATTGTATGTGGAACACTGTCAACTTGCACCACCACAGCGCAAATGGCTGTCCTCACTTTCACAAAATGCACTGCCATATCAGCAAAAACTCAGGACTGCATTGGCCAGGAATCGAACCCGGGCCTCCCGCGTGGCAGGCGAGAATTCTACCACTGAACCACCAATGCTCCACAGGTACTTAATTTTACACTAACCCGTGTACTTTAGTGTATGAAACAAAGCAGGAGTGTCAGGATGCCTTGCCTTGCCATCACCTCCATACATTCGCAACGAAGCCTGGCTAGCTCAGTCGGTAGAGCATGAGACTCTTAATCTGAGGGTCGTGGGTTCGAGCCCCACGTTGGGTGGATGTTTTTTCTTTTCCTGTACCATTGTATGTGGAACACTGTATACTTGCACCACCACAGCGCAAATGGCTGTCCTCACTTTCACAAAATACACTGCCATATCAGCAAAAACTCAGGACTGCATTGGCCGGTAATCGATTCCGGGCCTCACGCGTGGCAGGCGAGAATTCTACCACTGATCCACCAATGCTCCACAGATGCCTAATTTTACACTTACTCATGTACTTTAGTGTATAAAACAAAGCAGGAGTGTCAGGATGCCTTGCCTTGCCATCACCTCCAAGCCTACGTAACCAAGCCCGACTAGCACAGTCGCTAGAGCATAAGACTATTAATCTTAGGGTCATGTATTTGAGCTCCATGTTGGGCAGTTGTTTTTTTCTCTTCCTGTACCATTGTATGTGGAACAGTGTATACTTGCATCACCACAGCGCAAATGGCTGTACTCACTTTCACAAAATGCACTGCCCTATCAGCAAAAACTCAGGAATGTATTGACCGGGAATTGAACCCGGCCTCCCACGTGGCCGGCTAGATTTCTACCACTGAACCACCAATGATCCACAGATGCTTAATTTTAGACTTACTCATGTACTTTAGTGTACAAAACAAAGCAGGAGAGTCAGGATGCCTTGCCTTGCCATCACCACAACTCCTCGGTTACCAAGCATTGCTAACTCAGTCGGTAAAGCATGAGACTCTTAATCTCAGAGTCGTGGAGTCGAGCCCCACATTGGGCGGATGTTTTTTTTCTTTTCCTGTACCATTGTATGTGGAACACTGTCAACTTGCCCCACCACAGCGCAAATGGCTGTCCTCACTTTCACAAAATGCACTGCCATATCAGCAAAAATTCAGGACTGCATTGGCCGGGAATCGAACCCGGACCTCCCGCGTGGCAGGCGAGAATTCTACCACTGAACCACCAATGCTCTACAGATACTTAATTTTACACTTACTCGTGTACTTTAGTGTATGAAATAAAGCAGGAGTGTCATGATGCCTTGCCTTGCCTTCACCTCCATGTATTCTCAACCAAGCCCGGCTAGCTCAGTCGGTAGAGCATGAGACTCTTAATCTCAGGGTCGTGGGTTCGAGCCCCACATTGGGCGGATGTTTTTTTTCTTTTCCTGTACCATTGTATGTGGAACACTGTCAACTTGCACCACCACAGCGCAAATGGCTGTCCTCACTTTCACAAAATGCACTGCCATATCAGCAAAAACTCAGGACTGCATTGGCCGGGAATCGAACCCGACCTCCCGCGTGGCAGGCGAGATTTCTACCACTGAACCACCAATGCTCCACAGGTACTTAATTTTACACTTACTCGTGTACTTTAGTGTATGAAACAAAGCAGGAGTGTCAGGATGCCTTGCCTTGCCTTGCCATCACCTCCATACATTCGCAACCAAGCTTGGCTAGCTCAGTCGGTAGAGCATGAGACTCTTAATCTCAGGGTCGTGGGTTCGAGCCCCACGTTGGGCGGATGTTTTTTCTTTTCCTGTACCATTGTATGTGGAACACTGTATACTTGCACCACCACAGCGCAAATGGCTGTCCTCACTTTCACAAAATACACTGCCATAGCAGCAAAAACTCAGGACTGCATTGGCCGGGAATCGATTCCGGGCCTCACGCGTGGCAGGCGAGAATTCTACCACTGATCCACTAATGCTCCACAGATGCCTAATTTTGCACTTACTCATGTACTTTAGTGTATAAAACAAAGCAGGAGTGTCAGGATGCCTTGCCTTGCCATCACCTCCAAGCCTACGTAACCAAGCCCGACTAGCACAGTCGCTAGAGCATAAGACTATTAATCTTAGGGTCATGTATTTGAGCTCCATGTTGGGCAGTTGTTTTTTTTCTCTTCCTGTACCATTGTATGTGGAACAGTGTATACTTTCATCACCACAGCGCAAATGGCTGTCCTCACTTTCACAAAATGCACTGCCATATCAGCAAAAATTCAGGACTGCATTGGCCGGCAATCGAACACGGGCCTCCCGCGTGGCAGGCGAGAATTCTACCACTGAACCACCAATGCTCCACAGGTACTTAATTTTACACTTACTCGTGTACTTTAGTGTATGAAACAAAGCAGGAGTGTCAGGATGCCTTGCCTTGCCATCACCTCCATACATTCGCAACCAAGCCTGGCTAGCTCAGTTGGTAGAGCATGAGACTCTTAATCTCAGGGTTGTGGGTTCGAGCCCCACGTTGGGCTGATGTTTTTTCTTTTCCTGTACCATTGTATGTGGAACACTGTATACTTGCACCACCACAGCGCAAACGGCTGTCCTCACTTTCACAAAATACACTGCCATATCAGCAAAAACTCTGGACTGCATTGGCCGGGAATCGATTCCGGGCCTCACGCGTGGCAGGCGAGAATTCTACCACTGATCCACCAATACTCCACAGATGCCTAATTTTACACTTACTCATGTACTTTAGTGTATTAAACAAAGCAGGAGTGTCAGGATGCCTTGCCATGCCATCACCTCCAAGCCTACGTAACCAAGCCCGACTAGCACAGTCGCTAGAGCATAAGACTATTAATCTTAGGGTCATGTATTTGAGCTCCATGTTGGGCAGTTGTTTTTTTCTCTTCCTGTACCATTGTATGTGGAACAGTGTATACTTGCATCACCACAGCGCAAATGGCTGTCCTCACTTTCACAAAATGCACTGCCCTATCAGCAAAAACTCAGGAATGTATTGACCGGGAATTGAACCCGGCCTCCCACGTGGCCGGCTAGATTTCTACCACTGAACCACCAATGATCCACAGATGCTTAATTTTAGACTTACTCATGTACTTTAGTGTACAAAACAAAGCAGGAGAGTCAGGATGCCTTGCCTTGCCATCACCAAAACTCCTCGGTTACCAAGCATTGCTAACTCAGTCGGTAAAGCATGAGACTCTTAATCTCAGGGTCGTGGGTTCGAGCCCCACATTGGGCGGATGTTTTTTTTCTTTTCCTGTACCATTGTATGTGGAACACTGTCAACTTGCACCACCACAGCGCAAATGGCTGTCCTCACTTTCACAAAATGCACTGCCATATCAGCAAAAACTCAGGACTGCATTGGCCGGGAATCGAACCCGACCTCCCGCGTGGCAGGCGAGATTTCTACCACTGAACCACCAATGCTCCACAGGTACTTAATTTTACACTTACTCGTGTACTTTAGTGTATGAAACAAAGCAGGAGTGTCAGGATGCCTTGCCTTGCCTTGCCATCACCTCCATACATTCGCAACCAAGCTTGGCTAGCTCAGTCGGTAGAGCATGAGACTCTTAATCTCAGGGTCGTGGGTTCGAGCCCCACGTTGGGCGGATGTTTTTTCTTTTCCTGTACCATTGTATGTGGAACACTGTATACTTGCACCACCACAGCGCAAATGGCTGTCCTCACTTTCACAAAATACACTGCCATAGCAGCAAAAACTCAGGACTGCATTGGCCGGGAATCGATTCCGGGCCTCACGCGTGGCAGGCGAGAATTCTACCACTGATCCACTAATGCTCCACAGATGCCTAATTTTGCACTTACTCATGTACTTTAGTGTATAAAACAAAGCAGGAGTGTCAGGATGCCTTGCCTTGCCATCACCTCCAAGCCTACGTAACCAAGCCCGACTAGCACAGTCGCTAGAGCATAAGACTATTAATCTTAGGGTCATGTATTTGAGCTCCATGTTGGGCAGTTGTTTTTTTTCTCTTCCTGTACCATTGTATGTGGAACAGTGTATACTTTCATCACCACAGCGCAAATGGCTGTCCTCACTTTCACAAAATGCACTGCCATATCAGCAAAAATTCAGGACTGCATTGGCCGGCAATCGAACACGGGCCTCCCGCGTGGCAGGCGAGAATTCTACCACTGAACCACCAATGCTCCACAGGTACTTAATTTTACACTTACTCGTGTACTTTAGTGTATGAAACAAAGCAGGAGTGTCAGGATGCCTTGCCTTGCCATCACCTCCATACATTCGCAACCAAGCCTGGCTAGCTCAGTTGGTAGAGCATGAGACTCTTAATCTCAGGGTTGTGGGTTCGAGCCCCACGTTGGGCTGATGTTTTTTCTTTTCCTGTACCATTGTATGTGGAACACTGTATACTTGCACCACCACAGCGCAAACGGCTGTCCTCACTTTCACAAAATACACTGCCATATCAGCAAAAACTCTGGACTGCATTGGCCGGGAATCGATTCCGGGCCTCACGCGTGGCAGGCGAGAATTCTACCACTGATCCACCAATACTCCACAGATGCCTAATTTTACACTTACTCATGTACTTTAGTGTATTAAACAAAGCAGGAGTGTCAGGATGCCTTGCCATGCCATCACCTCCAAGCCTACGTAACCAAGCCCGACTAGCACAGTCGCTAGAGCATAAGACTATTAATCTTAGGGTCATGTATTTGAGCTCCATGTTGGGCAGTTGTTTTTTTCTCTTCCTGTACCATTGTATGTGGAACAGTGTATACTTGCATCACCACAGCGCAAATGGCTGTCCTCACTTTCACAAAATGCACTGCCCTATCAGCAAAAACTCAGGAATGTATTGACCGGGAATTGAACCCG
Source organism: Pseudophryne corroboree (assembly GCF_028390025.1). Classification (NCBI taxonomy): domain Eukaryota; kingdom Metazoa; phylum Chordata; class Amphibia; order Anura; family Myobatrachidae; genus Pseudophryne; species Pseudophryne corroboree. Next base: position 440,469,957 of record NC_086446.1, read on the forward strand.
GCCTCCCACGTGGCCGGCTAGATTTCTACCACTGAACCACCAATGATCCACAGATGCTTAATTTTAGACTTACTCATGTACTTTAGTGTACAAAACAAAGCAGGAGAGTCAGGATGCCTTGCCTTGCCATCACCAAAACTCCTCGGTTACCAAGCATTGCTAACTCAGTCGGTAAAGCATGAGACTCTTAATCTCAGGGTCGTGGGTTCGAGCCCCACATTGGGCGGATGTTTTTTTTTCTTTTCCTGTACCATTGTATGTGGAACACTGTCAACATGCACCACCACAGCGCAAATGGCTGTCCTCACTTTCACAAAATGCACTGCCATATCAGCAAAAATTCAGGACTGCATTGGCCGGAAATCGAACCCGGGCCTCCCGCGTGGCAGGCGAGAATTCTACCACTGAATCACCAATGCTCCACAGATACTTAATTTTACACTTACTCGTGTACTTTAGTGTATGAAACAAAGCAGGAGTGTCAGGATGCCTTGCCTTGCCATCACCTCCATACATTCTCAACCAAGCCTGGCTAGCTCAGTCGGTAGAGCATGAGACTCTTAATATCAGGGTCGTGGGTTCGAGCCCCACATTGGGCGGATGTTTTTTTTCTTTTCCTGTACCATTGTATGTGGAACACTGTCAACTTGCCCCACCACAGCGCAAATGGCTGTCCTCACTTTTACAAAATACACTGCCATATCAGCAAAAACTCAGGACTGCATTGGCCGGGAATCAATTCCGGGCCTCACGCGTGGCAGGCGAGAATTCTACCACTGAACCACCAATGCTTCACAGATACTTAATTTTACACTCACTCGTGTACTTTAGTGTATGAAATAAAGCAGGAGTGTCAGGATGCCTTCCCTTTCCATCACCACAACTCCTCGGTTACCAAGCATTGCTAACTCAGTCGGTAAAGCATGAGACTCTTAATCTCAGGGTCGTGGGTTCGAGCCCCACATTGGGAGGATGTATTTTTTCTTTTCCTGTACCATTGTATGTGGAAGGGCTGTAACACACTGGCCGGTTTCTCCCGGATGGCAAAAAGCCGGACAAACTTTGTCCGGCTTTTTGCAATCCGGGAGAAACCGGCAGAGTCTGTCACACAGGACGGCTTTGAGCCGTGTGTAATGCTGTGCGCATGCGCAGCATCAGACACGGCTTGAGAAAAAAACGTTGTGTGTGAAAGCTCCCCTTCACACACACGGTTCATTGGCTGCAAAGACGGCCCGGCGGCCGCCCGGCCGCCGTACCTTCCAGTGGTGAGACCCGGCTGCAACCCGGCAGCCGGGCCAGGGCCGTGCAGTGTGAAGGGACCCTAGCCCTCACACTGTTAACTACAATGCCGGCATGGGAAAAAGCCGTCCGGCTTTTTCCCGGCCGGCAAAAGCCGGGTAGTGTGTTTCAGCACATACACTGTCAACTTGCACCACCACAGCGCAAATGGCTGTCCTCACTTTCACAAAATGCACTGCCATATCAGCAAAAATTCAGGACGGCATTGGCCGGAAATCGAACCCGGGCCTCCCGCGTGGCAGGCGATAATTCTACCACTGAACCACCAATGCTCCACAGATACTTAATTTTACACTTACTCGTGTACTTTAGTGTATGAAACAAAGCAGGAGTGTCAGGATGCCTTGCCTTGCCATCACCTCCATACATTCTTAACCAAGCCTGGCTAGCTCAGTCGGTAGAGCATGAGATTCTTAATCTCAGGGTCGTGAGTTCGAGCCCGACGTTAGGCGGATGTTTTTTCTTTTCTTGTACCATTGTATGTGGAACACTGTCAACTTGCACCACCACAGCGCAAATGGCTGTCCTCACTTTCACAAAATACACTGCCATATCAGCAAAAACTCAGGACTGCATTGGCCGGGAATCGATTCCGGGCCTCACGCGTGGCAGGCGAGAATTCTACCACTGAACCACCAATGCTCCACAGATGCCTAATTTTACACTTACTCATGTACTTTAGTGTATAAAACAAAGCAGGAGTGTCAGGATGCCTTGCCTTGCCATCACCTCCAAGCCTACGTAACCAAGCCCGACTAGCACAGTCGCTAGAGCATAAGACTATTAATCTTAGGGTCATGTATTTGAGCTCCATGTTGGGCAGTTGTTTTTTTCTCTTCCTGTACCATTGTATGTGGAACAGTGTATACTTGCATCACCACAGCGCAAATGGCTGTCCTCACTTTCACAAAATGCACTGCCCTATCAGCAAAAACTCAGGAATGTATTGACCGGGAATTGAACCTGGCCTCCCACGTGGCCGGCTAGATTTCTACCACTGAACCACCAATGATCCACAGATGCTTAATTTTAGACTTACTCATGTACTTTAGTGTACAAATCAAAGCAGGAGAGTCAGGATGCCTTGCTTTGCCATCACCACAACTCCTCGGTTACCAAGCATTGCTAACTCAGTCGGTAAAGCATGAGACTCTTAATCTCATGGTCGTGGGTTCGAGCCCCACATTGGGCGGATGTTTTTTTTCTTTTCCTGTACCATTGTATGTGGAACACTGTCAACTTGCACCACCACAGCGCAAATGGCTGTCCTCACTTTCACAAAATGCACTGCCATATCAGCAAAAACTCAGGACTGCATTGGCCAGGAATCGAACACGGGCCTCCCGCGTGGCAGGCGAGAATTCTACCACTGAATCACCAATGCTCCACAGGTACTTAATTTTACACTTACTCATGTACTTTAGTGTATGAAACAAAGCAGGAGTGTCAGGATGCCTTGCCTTGCCTTGCCATCACCTCCATACATTCGCAACCAAGCCTGGCTAGCTCAGTCGGTAGAGCTTGAGATTCTTAATCTCAGGGTCGTGAGTTCGAGCCCCACGTTAGGCGGATGTTTTTTCTTTTCCTGTACCATTGTATGTGGAACACTGTCAACTTGCACCACCACAGCGCAAATGGCTGTCCTCACTTTCACAAAATACACTGCCATATCAGCAAAAACTCAGGACGGCATTGGCCGGGAATCGATTCCGGGCCTCACGCGTGGCAGGCGAGAATTCTACCACTGAACCACAGATGCCTAATTTTACACTTACTCATGTACTTTAGTGTATAAAACAAAGCAGGAGTGTCAGGATGCCTTGCCATCACCTCCAAGCCTACGTAACCAAGCCCGACTAGCACAGTCGCTAGAGCATAAGACTATTAATCTTAGGGTCATGTATTTGAGCTCCATGTTGGGCAGTTGTTTTTTTCTCTTCCTGTACCATTGTATGTGGAACAGTGTATACTTGCATCACCACAGCGCAAATGGCTGTCCTCACTTTCACAAAATGCACTGCCCTATCAGCAAAAACTCAGGAATGTATTGACCGGGATTTGAACCCAGCCTCCCACGTGGCCGGCTAGATTTCTACCACTGAACCACCAATGATCCACAGATGCTTAATTTTAGACTTACTCATGTACTTTAGTGTACAAAACAGAGCAGGAGAGTCAGGATGCCTTGCCTTGCCATCACCACAACTCCTCGGTTACCAAGCATTGCTAACTCAGTCGGTAAAGCATAAGACTCTTAATCTCAGGGTCATGGGTCCGAGCCCCACATTGGGCGGATGTTTTTTTTCTTTTCCTGTACCATTGTATGTGGAACACTGTCAACTTGCACCACCACAGCGCAAATGGCTGTCCTCACTTTCACAAAATGCACTGCCATATCAGCAAAAACTCAGGACTGCATTGGCCGGGAATCGAACCCAGGCCTCCCGCGTGGCAGGGGAGAACTCTACCACTGAACCACCAATGCTCCACAGATAGTTAAATTTACACTTACTCGTGTACTTTAGTTTATGAAACAAAGCAGGAGTGTCAGGATGCCTTGCCTTGCCATCACCTCCATACTTTCTCAACCTAGCCTGGCTAGCTCAGTCGGTAGAGCATGAGACTCTTAATCTCAGGGTCGTGTGTTCGAGCCCCACGTTGGGCGGATGTTTTTTCTTTTCCTGTACCATTGTATGTGGAACACTGTATACTTGCACCACCACAGCGCAAATGGCTGTCCTCACTTTCACAAAATACACTGCCATATCAGCAAAAACTCAGGACTGCATTGGCCGGGAATCGAACCCGGGCCTCCCGCGTGGCAGGCGAGAATTCTACCACTGAACCACCAATGCTCCACAGATACTTAATTTTACACTTACTCGTGTACTTTAGTGTATGAAACAAAGCAGGAGTGTCAGGATGCCTTGCCTTGCCATCACCTCCATGCGTTCTCAACCAAGCCTGGCTAGCTCAGTCGGTAGAGCATAAGACTCTTAATCTCAGGGTTGTGGGTTCGAGCCCCACGTTGGGCGGATGTTTTTTCTTTTCCTGTACCATTGTATGAGGAACACTGTATACTTGCACCACAACAGCGCAAATGGCTGTCCTCACTTTCACAAAATACACTGCCATATCAGCAAAAACTCAGGACTGCATTGGCCGGGAATCGATTCCGGGCCTCACGCGTGGCAGGCGAGAATTCTACTATTGAACCACCAATGCTCCACAGATGCCTAATTTTACACTTACTCATGTACTTTAGTGTATAAAACAAAGCAGGAGTGTCAGGATGCCTTGCCTTGCCATCACCTCCAAGCCTACGTAACCAAGCCCGACTAGCACAGTCGCTAGAGCATAAGACTATTAATCTTAGGGTCATGTATTTGAGCTCCATGTTGGGCAGTTGTTTTTTTCTCTTCCTGTACCATTGTATGTGGAACAGTGTATACTTGCAATACCACAGCGCAAATGGCTGTCCTCACTTTCACAAAATGCACTGCCCTATCAGCAAAAACTCAGGAATGTATTGACCGGGAATTGAACCCGGCCTCCCACGTGGCCGGCTAGATTTCTACCACTGAACCACCAGTGATCCACAGATGCTTAATTTTAGACTTACTCATGTACTTTAGTGTACAAAACAGAGCAGGAGAGTCAGGATGCCTTGCCTTGCCATCACCAAAACTCCTCGGTTACCAAGCATTGCTAACTCAGTCGGTAAAGCATGAGACTCTTAATCTCAGGGTCGTGGGTTCGAGCCCCACATTGGGCGGATGTTTTTTTTCTTTTCCTGTACCATTGTATGTGGAACACTGTCAACTTGCACCACCACAGCGCAAATGGCTGTCCTCACTTTCACAAAATACACTGCCATATCAGCAAAAACTCAGGACTGCATTGGCCGGGAATCAAACCCGGGCCTCCCGCGTGGCAGGCAAGAATTCTACCACTGAACCACCAATGCTTCACAGATATTTAATTTTACACTTACTCGTGTACTTTAGTGTATGAAATAAAGAAGGAGTGTCAGGATGCCTTGCCTTGCCATCACCTCCATGTATTCTCAACCAAGCCCGGCTAGCTCAGTTGGTAGAGCATGAGACTCTTAATCTCAGGGTCGTGGGTTCGAGCCCCACGTTTGGTGGATGTTTTTTCTTTTCCTGTACCATTGTATGTGGAACAATGTATTCTTGCACCACAACAGCGCAAATGGCTGTCCTCACTTTCACAAAATGCACTGCCCTATCAGTAAAAACTCAGGAAAGTATTGACCGGGAATTGAACCCGGCCTCCCACGTGGCCGGCTAGATTTCTACCACTGAACCACCAATGATCCACAGATGCTTAATTTTAGACTTACTCGTGTACTTTAGTGTACAAAACAAAGCAGGAGTGTCAGGATGCCTTGCCTTGCCATCACCTCCATACATTCTCAACCAAGCCTGGCTAGCTCAGTCGGTAGAGCATGAGACTCTTAATGTCAGGGTCGTGGGTTCGAGCCCCACATTCGGCGGATGTATTTTTTCTTTTCCTGTACCATTGTATGTGGAAGGGCTGTAACACACTGGCCGGTTTCTCCCGGATGGCAAAAAGCCGGACAAACTTTGTCCGGCTTTTTGCAATCCGGGAGAAACCGGCAGAGTCTGTCACACAGGACGGCTTTGAGCCGTGTGTAATGCTGTGCGCATGCGCAGCATCAGACACGGCTTGAGAAAAAAACGTTGTGTGTGAAAGCTCCCCTTCACACACACGGTTCATTGTCTGCAAAGACGGCCCGGCGGCCGCCCGGCCGCCGTACCTTCCAGTGGTGAGACCCGGCTGCAACCCGGCAGCCGGGCCGGGGCCGTGCAGTGTGAAGGGACCCTAGCCCTCACACTGTTAACTACAATGCCGGCACGGGAAAAAGCCGTCCGGCTTTTTCCCGGCCGGCAAAAGCCGGGTAGTGTGTTTCAGCACATACACTGTCAACTTGCACCACCACAGCGCAAATGGCTGTCCTCACTTTCACAAAATGCACTGCCATATCAGCAAAAATTCAGGACTGCATTGGCCGGAAATCGAACCAGGGCCTCCCGCGTGGCAGGCGAGAATTCTACCACTGAACCACCAATGCTCCACAGATACTTAATTTTACACTTACTCGTGTACTTTAGTGTATGAAACAAAGCAGGAGTGTCAGGATGCCTTGCCTTGCCATCACCTCCATACATTCTCAACCAAGCCTGGCTAGCTCAGTCGGTAGAGCATGAGATTCTTAATCTCAGGGTCGTGAGTTCGAGCCCCACGTTAGGCGGATGTTTTTTCTTTTCCTGTACCATTGTATGTGGAACACTGTCAACTTGCACCACCACAGCGCAAATGGCTGTCCTCACTTTCACAAAATACACTGCCATATCAGCAAAAACTCAGGACTGCATTGGCCGGGAATCGATTCCGGGCCTCACGCGTGGCAGGCGAGAATTCTACCACTGAATCACCAATGCTCCACAGATGCCTAATTTTACACTTACTCATGTACTTTAGTGTATAAAACAAAGCAGGAGTGTCAGGATGCCTTGCCTTGCCATCACCTCCAATTCTACGTAACCAAGCCCGACTAGCACAGTCGCTAGAGCATAAGACTATTAATCTTAGGGTCATGTATTTGAGCTCCATGTTGGCCAGTTGTTTTTTTCTCTTCCTGTACCATTGTATGTGGAACAGTGTATACTTGCATCACCACAGCGCAAATGGCTGTCCTCACTTTCACAAAATGCACTGCCCTATCAGCAAAAACTCAGGAATGTATTGACCGGGAATTGAACCTGGCCTCCCACGTGGCCGGCTAGATTTCTACCACTGAACCACCAATGATCCACAGATGCTTAATTTTAGACTTACTCATGTACTTTAGTGTACAAAACAAAGCAGGAGAGTCAGGATGCCTTGCTTTGCCATCACCACAACTCCTCGGTTACCAAGCATTGCTAACTCAGTCGGTAAAGCATGAGACTCTTAATCTCAGGGTCGTGGGTTCGAGCCCCACATTGGGCGGATGTTTTTTTTCTTTTCCTGTACCATTGTATGTGGAACACTGTCAACTTGCACCACCACAGCGCAAATGGCTGTCCTCACATTCACAAAATGCACTGCCATATCAGCAAAAACTCAGGACTGCATTGGCCGGGAATCGAACCCGGGCCTCCCGCGTGGCAGGCGAGAATTCTACCACTGAACCACCAATGCTCCACATGTACTTAATTTTACACTTACTCGTGTACTTTAGTGTATGAAACAAAGCAGGAGTGTGAGGATGCCTTGCCTTGCCATCACCTCCATACATTCGCAACCAAGCCTGGCTAGCTCAGTTGGTAGAGCATGAGACTCCTAATCTCAGGGTCGTCGGTTCGATCCCCACGTTGGGCGGATGTTTTTTCTTTTCCTGTACCATTGTATGTGGAACACTGTATACTTGCACCACCACAGCGCAAACGGTTGTCCTCACTTTCACAAAATACACTGCCATATCAGCAAAAACTCAGGACTGCATTGGCCGGGAATCGATTCCGGGCCTCACACGTGGCAGGCGAGAATTCTACCACTGATCCACCAATACTCCACAGATGCCTAATTTTACACTTACTCGTGTACTTTAGTGTATGAAATAAAGCAGGAGTGTCAGGATGCCTTGCCATGCCATCACCTCCATGTATTCTCAACCAAGCCCGGCTTGCTCAGTCGGTAGAGCATGAGACTCTTAATCTCAGGGTCGTGGGTTCGAGCCCCACATCGGGCGGATGTTTTTTTTCTTTTCCTGTACCATTGTATGTGGAACAATGTATTCTTGCACCACAACAGCGCAAATGGCTGTCCTCACTTTCACAAAATGCACTGCCCTATCAGCAAAAACTCAGGAAAGTATTGACCGGGAATTGAACCCGGCCTCCCACGTGGCCGGCTAGATTTCTACCACTGAACCACCAATGATCCACAGATGCTTAATTTTAGACTTACTCATGTACTTTAGTGTACAAAACAAAGCAGGAGAGTCAGGATGCCTTGCCTTGCCATCACCACAACTCCTCGGTTACCAAGCATTGCTAACTCAGTCGGTAAAGCATGAGACTCTTAATCTCAGGGTCGTGGGTTCGAGCCCCACATTGGGCGGATGTTTTTTTTTCTTTTCCTGTACCATTGTATGTGGAACACTGTCAACTTGCACCACCACAGCGCAAATGGCTGTCCTCACTTTCACAAAATGCACTGCCATATCAGCAAAAATTCAGGACTGCATTGGCCGGAAATCGAACCCGGGCCTCCCGCGTGGCAGGCGAGAATTCTACCACTGAATCACCAATGCTCCACAGATACTTAATTTTACACTTACTCGTGTACTTTAGTGTATGAAACAAAGCAGGAGTGTCAGGATGCCTTGCCTTGCCATCACCTCCATACATTCTCAACCAAGCCTGGCTAGCTCAGTCGGTAGAGCATGAGACTCTTAATATCAGGGTCGTGGGTTCGAGCCCCACATTGGGTGGATGTTTTTTTTCTTTTCCTGTACCATTGTATGTGGAACACTGTCAACTTGCCCCACCACAGCGCAAATGGCTGTCCTCACTTTTACAAAATACACTGCCATATCAGCAAAAACTCAGGACTGCATTGGCCGGGAATCAATTCCGGGCCTCACGCGTGGCAGGCGAGAATTCTACCACTGAACCACCAATGCTTCACAGATACTTAATTTTACACTCACTCGTGTACTTTAGTGTATGAAATAAAGCAGGAGTGTCAGGATGCCTTCCCTTTCCATCACCACAACTCCTCGGTTACCAAGCATTGCTAACTCAGTCGGTAAAGCATGAGACTCTTAATCTCAGGGTCGTGGGTTCGAGCCCCACATTGGGCGGATGTATTTTTTCTTTTCCTGTACCATTGTATGTGGAAGGGCTGTAACACACTGGCCGGTTTCTCCCGGATGGCAAAAAGCCGGACAAACTTTGTCCGGCTTTTTGCAATCCGGGAGAAACCGGCAGAGTCTGTCACACAGGACGGCTTTGAGCCGTGTGTAATGCTGTGCGCATGCGCAGCATCAGACACGGCTTGAGAAAAAAACGTTGTGTGTGAAAGCTCCCCTTCACACACACGGTTCATTGGCTGCAAAGACGGCCCGGCGGCCGCCCGGCCGCCGTACCTTCCAGTGGTGAGACCCGGCTGCAACCCGGCAGCCGGGCCAGGGCCGTGCAGTGTGAAGGGACCCTAGCCCTCACACTGTTAACTACAATGCCGGCATGGGAAAAAGCCGTCCGGCTTTTTCCCGGCCGGCAAAAGCCGGGTAGTGTGTTTCAGCACATACACTGTCAACTTGCACCACCACAGCGCAAATGGCTGTCCTCACTTTCACAAAATGCACTGCCATATCAGCAAAAATTCAGGACGGCATTGGCCGGAAATCGAACCCGGGCCTCCCGCGTGGCAGGCGATAATTCTACCACTGAACCACCAATGCTCCACAGATACTTAATTTTACACTTACTCGTGTACTTTAGTGTATGAAACAAAGCAGGAGTGTCAGGATGCCTTGCCTTGCCATCACTTCCATACATTCTTAACCAAGCCTGGCTAGCTCAGTCGGTAGAGCATGAGATTCTTAATCTCAGGGTCGTGAGTTCGAGCCCCACGTTAGGCGGATGTTTTTTCTTTTCCTGTACCATTGTATGTGGAACACTGTCAACTTGCACCACCACAGCGCAAATGGCTGTCCTCACTTTCACAAAATACACTGCCATATCAGCAAAAACTCAGGACTGCATTGGCCGGGAATCGATTCCGGGCCTCACGCGTGGCAGGCGAGAATTCTACCACTGAACCACCAATGCTCCACAGTTGCCTAATTTTACACTTACTCATGTACTTTAGTGTATAAAACAAAGCAGGAGTGTCAGGATGCCTTGCCTTGCCATCACCTCCAAGCCTACGTAACCAAGCCCGACTAGCACAGTCGCTAGAGCATAAGACTATTAATCTTAGGGTCATGTATTTGAGCTCCATGTTGGGCAGTTGTTTTTTTCTCTTCCTGTACCATTGTATGTGGAACAGTGTATACTTGCATCACCACAGCGCAAATGGCTGTCCTCACTTTCACAAAATGCACTGCCCTATCAGCAAAAACTCAGGAATGTATTGACCGGGAATTGAACCTGGCCTCCCACGTGGCCGGCTAGATTTCTACCACTGAACCACCAATGATCCACAGATGCTTAATTTTAGACTTACTCATGTACTTTAGTGTACAAAACAAAGCAGGAGAGTCAGGATGCCTTGCTTTGCCATCACCACAACTCCTCGGTTACCAAGCATTGCTAACTCAGTCGGTAAAGCATGAGACTCTTAATCTCAGGGTCGTGGGTTCGAGCCCCACATTGGGCGGATGTTTTTTTTCTTTTCCTGTACCATTGTATGTGGAACACTGTCAACTTACACCACCACAGCGCAAATGGCTGTCCTCACTTTCACAAAATGCACTGCCATATCAGCAAAAACTCAGGACTGCATTGGCCGGGAATCGAACCCGGGCCTCCCGCGTGGCAGGCGAGAATTCTACCACTGAACCACCAATGCTCCACAGATACTTAATTTTACACTTACTCGTGTACTTTAGTGTATGAAATAAAGAAGGAGTGTCAGAATGCCTTGCCTTGCCATCACCTCCATGTATTCTCAACCAAGCCCGGCTAGCTCAGTCGGTAGAGCATGAGACTCTTAATCTAAGGGTCGTGGGTTCGAGCCCCACGTTTGGTGGATGTTTTTTCTTTTCCTGTACCATTGTATGTGGAACAATGTATTCTTGCACCACAACAGCGCAAATGGCTGTCCTCACTTTCACAAAATGCACTGCCCTATCAGCAAAAACTCAGGAAAGTATTGACCGGGAATTGAACCCGGCCTCCCACGTGGCCGGCTAGATTTCTACCACTGAACCACCAATGATCCACAGATGCTTAATTTTAGACTTACTCATGTACTTTAGTGTACAAAACAAAGCAGGAGAGTCAGGATGCCTTGCCTTGCCATCACCACAACTCCTCGGTTACCAAGCATTGCTAACTCAGTCGGTAAAGCATGAGACTCTTAATCTCAGGGTCGTGGGTTCGAGCCCCACATTGGGCGGATGTTTTTTTTTCTTTTCCTGTACCATTGTATGTGGAACACTGTCAACTTGCACCACCACAGCGCAAATGGCTGTCCTCACTTTCACAAAATGCACTGCCATATCAGCAAAAATTCAGGACTGCATTGGCCGGAAATCGAACCCGGCCTCCCGCGTGGCAGGCGAGAATTCTACCACTGAATCACCAATGCTCCACAGATACTTAATTTTACACTTACTCGTGTACTTTAGTGTATGAAACAAAGCGGGAGTGTCAGGATGCCTTGCCTTGCCATCACCTCCATACATTCTCAACCAAGCCTGGCTAGCTCAGTCGGTAGAGCATGAGACTCTTAATATCAGGGTCGTGGGTTCGAGCCCCACATTGGGTGGATGTTTTTTTTCTTTTCCTGTACCATTGTATGTGGAACACTGTCAACTTGCCCCACCACAGCGCAAATGGCTGTCCTCACTTTTACAAAATACACTGCCATATCAGCAAAAACTCAGGACTGCATTGGCCGGGAATCAATTCCGGGCCTCACGCGTGGCAGGCGAGAATTCTACCACTGAACCACCAATGCTTCACAGATACTTAATTTTACACTCACTCGTGTACTTTAGTGTATGAAATAAAGCAGGAGTGTCAGGATGCCTTCCCTTTCCATCACCACAACTCCTCGGTTACCAAGCATTGCTAACTCAGTCGGTAAAGCATGAGACTCTTAATCTCAGGGTCGTGGGTTCGAGCCCCACATTGGGCGGATGTATTTTTTCTTTTCCTGTACCATTGTATGTGGAAGGGCTGTAACACACTGGCCGGTTTCTCCCGGATGGCAAAAAGCCGGACAAACTTTGTCCGGCTTTTTGCAATCCGGGAGAAACCGGCAGAGTCTGTCACACAGGACGGCTTTGAGCCGTGTGTAATGCTGTGCGCATGCGCAGCATCAGACACGGCTTGAGAAAAAAACGTTGTGTGTGAAAGCTCCCCTTCACACACACGGTTCATTGGCTGCAAAGACGGCCCGGCGGCCGCCCGGCCGCCGTACCTTCCAGTGGTGAGACCCGGCTGCAACCCGGCAGCCGGGCCAGGGCCGTGCAGTGTGAAGGGACCCTAGCCCTCACACTGTTAACTACAATGCCGGCATGGGAAAAAGCCGTCCGGCTTTTTCCCGGCCGGCAAAAGCCGGGTAGTGTGTTTCAGCACATACACTGTCAACTTGCACCACCACAGCGCAAATGGCTGTCCTCACTTTCACAAAATGCACTGCCATATCAGCAAAAATTCAGGACGGCATTGGCCGGAAATCGAACCCGGGCCTCCAACGTGGCAGGCGAGAATTCTACCACTGAACCACCAATGCTCCACAGATACTTAATTTTACACTTACTCGTGTACTTTAGTGTATGAAACAAAGCAGGAGTGTCAGGATGCCTTGCCTTGCCATCACCTCCATACATTCTTAACCAAGCCTGGCAAGCTCAGTCGGTAGAGCATGAGATTCTTAATCTCAGGGTCGTGAGTTCGAGCCCCACGTTAGGCGGATGTTTTTTCTTTTCCTGTACCATTGTATGTGGAACACTGTCAACTTGCACCACCACAGCGCAAATGGCTGTCCTCACTTTCACAAAATACACTGCCATATCAGCAAAAACTCAGGACTGCATTGGCCGGGAATCGATTCCGGGCCTCACGCGTGGCAGGCGAGAATTCTACCACTGAACCACCAATGCTCCACAGATGCCTAATTTTACACTTACTCATGTACTTTAGTGTATAAAACAAAGCAGGAGTGTCAGGATGCCTTGCCTTGCCATCACCTCCAAGCCTACGTAACCAAGCCCGACTAGCACAGTCGCTAGAGCATAAGACTATTAATCTTAGGGTCATGTATTTGAGCTCCATGTTGGGCAGTTGTTTTTTTCTCTTCCTGTACCATTGTATGTGGAACAGTGTATACTTGCATCACCACAGCGCAAATGGCTGTCCTCACTTTCACAAAATGCACTGCCCTATCAGCAAAAACTCAGGAATGTATTGACCGGGAATTGAACCTGGCCTCCCACGTGGCCGGCTAGATTTCTACCACTGAACCACCAATGATCCACAGATGCTTAATTTTAGACTTACTCATGTACTTTAGTGTACAAAACAAAGCAGGAGAGTCAGGATGCCTTGCTTTGCCATCACCACAACTCCTCGGTTACCAAGCATTGCTAACTCAGTTGGTAAAGCATGAGACTCTTAATCTCAGGGTCGTGGGTTCGAGCCCCACATTGGGTGGATGTTTTTTTTCTTTTCCTGTACCATTGTATGTGGAACACTGTCAACTTGCCCCACCACAGCGCAAATGGCTGTCCTCACTTTTACAAAATACACTGCCATATCAGCAAAAACTCAGGACTGCATTGGCCGGGAATCAATTCCGGGCCTCACGCGTGGCAGGCGAGAATTCTACCACTGAACCACCAATGCTTCACAGATACTTAATTTTACACTCACTCGTGTACTTTAGTGTATGAAATAAAGCAGGAGTGTCAGGATGCCTTCCCTTTCCATCACCACAACTCCTCGGTTACCAAGCATTGCTAACTCAGTCGGTAAAGCATGAGACTCTTAATCTCAGGGTCGTGGGTTCGAGCCCCACATTGGGCGGATGTATTTTTTCTTTTCCTGTACCATTGTATGTGGAAGGGCTGTAACACACTGGCCGGTTTCTCCCGGATGGCAAAAAGCCGGACAAACTTTGTCCGGCTTTTTGCAATCCGGGAGAAACCGGCAGAGTCTGTCACACAGGACGGCTTTGAGCCGTGTGTAATGCTGTGCGCATGCGCAGCATCAGACACGGCTTGAGAAAAAAACGTTGTGTGTGAAAGCTCCCCTTCACACACACGGTTCATTGGCTGCAAAGACGGCCCGGCGGCCGCCCGGCCGCCGTACCTTCCAGTGGTGAGACCCGGCTGCAACCCGGCAGCCGGGCCAGGGCCGTGCAGTGTGAAGGGACCCTAGCCCTCACACTGTTAACTACAATGCCGGCATGGGAAAAAGCCGTCCGGCTTTTTCCCGGCCGGCAAAAGCCGGGTAGTGTGTTTCAGCACATACACTGTCAACTTGCACCACCACAGCGCAAATGGCTGTCCTCACTTTCACAAAATGCACTGCCATATCAGCAAAAATTCAGGACGGCATTGGCCGGAAATCGAACCCGGGCCTCCCGCGTGGCAGGCGAGAATTCTACCACTGAACCACCAATGCTCCACAGATACTTAATTTTACACTTACTCGTGTACTTTAGTGTATGAAACAAAGCAGGAGTGTCAGGATGCCTTGCCTTGCCATCACCTCCATACATTCTTAACCAAGCCTGGCTAGCTCAGTCGGTAGAGCATGAGATTCTTAATCTCAGGGTCGTGAGTTCGAGCCCCACGTTAGGTGGATGTTTTTTCTTTTCCTGTACCATTGTATGTGGAACACTGTCAACTTGCACCACCACAGCGCAAATGGCTGTCCTCACTTTCACAAAATACACTGCCATATCAGCAAAAACTCAGGACTGCATTGGCCGGGAATCGATTCCGGGCCTCACGCGTGGCAGGCGAGAATTCTACCACTGAACCACCAATGCTCCACAGATGCCTAATTTTACACTTACTCATGTACTTTAGTGTATAAAACAAAGCAGGAGTGTCAGGATGCCTTGCCTTGCCATCACCTCCAAGCCTACGTAACCAAGCCCGACTAGCACAGTCGCTAGAGCATAAGACTATTAATCTTAGGGTCATGTATTTGAGCTCCATGTTGGGCAGTTGTTTTTTTCTCTTCCTGTACCATTGTATGTGGAACAGTGTATACTTGCATCACCACAGCGCAAATGGCTGTCCTCACTTTCACAAAATGCACTGCCCTATCAGCAAAAACTCAGGAATGTATTGACCGGGAATTGAACCTGGCCTCCCACGTGGCCGGCTAGATTTCTACCACTGAACCACCAATGATCCACAGATGCTTAATTTTAGACTTACTCATGTACTTTAGTGTACAAAACAAAGCAGGAGAGTCAGGATGCCTTGCTTTGCCATCACCACAACTCCTCGGTTACCAAGCATTGCTAACTCAGTTGGTAAAGCATGAGACTCTTAATCTCAGGGTCGTGGGTTCGAGCCCCACATTGGGCGGATGTTTTTTTTCTTTTCCTGTACCATTGTATGTGGAACACTGTCAACTTGCACCACCACAGCGCAAATGGCTGTCCTCACTTTCACAAAATGCACTGCCATATCAGCAAAAACTCAGGACTGCATTGGCCGGGAATCGAACACGGGCCTCCCGCGTGGCAGGCGAGAATTCTACCACTGAATCACCAATGCTCCACAGGTACTTAATTTTACACTTACTCATGTACTTTAGTGTATGAAACAAAGCAGGAGTGTCAGGATGCCTTGCCTTGCCTTGCCATCACCTCCATACATTCGCAACCAAGCCTGGCTAGCTCAGTCGGTAGAGCTTGAGATTCTTAATCTCAGGGTCGTGAGTTCGAGCCCCTCGTTAGGCGGATGTTTTTTCTTATCCTGTACCATTGTATGTGGAACACTGTCAACTTGCACCACCACAGCGCAAATGGCTGTCCTCACTTTCACAAAATACACTGCCATATCAGCAAAAACTCAGGAGTGCATTGGCCGGGAATCGATTCCGGGCCTCACGCGTGGCAGGCGAGAATTCTACCACTGAACCACAGATGCCTAATTTTACACTTACTCATGTACTTTAGTGTATAAAACAAAGCAGGAGTGTCAGGATGCCTTGCCATCACCTCCAAGCCTACGTAACCAAGCCCGACTAGCACAGTCGCTAGAGCATAAGACTATTAATCTTAGGGTCATGTATTTGAGCTCCATGTTGGGCAGTTGTTTTTTTCTCTTCCTGTACCATTGTATGTGGAACAGTGTATACTTGCATCACCACAGCGCAAATGGCTGTCCTCACTTTCACAAAATGCACTGCCCTATCAGCAAAAACTCAGGAATGTATTGACCGGGATTTGAACCCAGCCTCCCACGTGGCCGGCTAGATTTCTACCACTGAACCACCAATGATCCACAGATGCTTAATTTTAGACTTACTCATGTACTTTAGTGTACAAAACAAAGTAGGAGAGTCAGGATGCCTTGCCTTGCCATCACCACAACTCCTCAGTTACCAAGCATTGCTAACTCAGTCGGTAAAGCATGAGGCTCTTAATCTCAGGGTCGTGGGTTCGAGCCCCACATTGGGCGGATGTTGTTTTTCTTTTCCTGTACCATTGTATGTGGAACACTGTCAACTTGCACCACCACAGCGCAAATGGCTGTCCTCACTTTCACAAAATGCACTGCCATATCAGCAAAAACTCAGACTGCATTGGCCGGGAATCGAACCCGGGCCTCCCGCGTGGCAGGCGAGAATTCTACCACTGAACCACCAATGCTCCACAGATACGTAATTTTACACTTACTCGTGTACTTTAGTGTATGAAACAAAGCAGGAGTGTCAGGATGCCTTGCCTTGCCATCACCTCCATACGTTCTCAACCAAGCCTGGCTAGCTCAGTCGGTAGAGCATGAGACTCTTAATCTCAGGGTTGTGGGTTCGAGCCCCACGTTGGGCGGATGTTTTTTCTTTTCCTGTACCATTGTATGTGGAACACTGTATACTTGCACCACAACAGCGCAAATGGCTGTCCTCACTTTCACAAAATACACTGCCATATCAGGAAAAACTCAAGACTGCATTGGCCGGGAATCGATTCCGGGCCTCACGCGTGGCAGGCGAGAATTCTACCACTGAACCACCAATGCTCCACAGATGCCTTATTTTACACTTACTCATGTACTTTAGCGTATAAAACAAAGCAGGAGTGTCAGGATGCCTTGCCTTGCCATCACCTCCAAGCCTACGTAATCAAGCCCGACTAGCACAGTCGCTAGAGCATAAGACTATTAATCTTAGGGTCATGTATTTGAGCTCCATGTTGGGCAGTTGTTTTTTTCTCTTCCTGTACCATTGTATGTGGAACAGTGTATACTTGCATCACCACAGCGAAAATGGCTGTCCTCACTTTCACAAAATGCACTGCCCTATCAGCAAAAACTCAGGAATGTATTGACCGGGAATTGAACCCGGCCTCCCACATGACCGGCTAGATTTCTACCACTGAACCACCAATGATCCACAGATACTTAATTTTAGACTTACTCGTACTTTAGTGTACAAAACAAAGCAGGAGAGTCAGGATGCCTTGCCTTGCCATCACCACAACTCCTCGGTTACCAAGCATTGCTAACTCAGTCGGTAAAGCATGAGACTCTTAATCTCAGGGTCGTGGGTTCGAGCCCCACATTGGGCGGATGTTTTTTTTCTTTTCCTGTACCATTGTATGTGGAACACTGTCAACTTGCACCACCACAGCGCAAATGGCTGTCCTCACTTTCACAAAATGCACTGCCATATCAGCAAAAACTCAGGACTGCATTGGCCGGGAATCGAACCCATGACTCCCGCGTGGCAGGCGAGAATTCTACCACTGAACCACCAATGCTCCACAGGTACTTAATTTTACACTTACTCGTGTACTTTAGTGTATGAAACAAAGCAGGAGTGTCAGGATGCCTTGCCTTGCCTTGCCATCACCTCCATACATTTGCAACCAAGCCTGGCTAGCTCAGTCGGTAGAGCATGAGACTCTTAATCTCAGGGTCGAGGGTTCGAGCCCCACGTTGGGCGGATGTTTTTTCTTTTCCTGTACCATTGTATGTGGAACACTGTCAACTTGCACCACCACAGCGCAAATAGCTGTCCTCACTTTCACAAAATACACTGCCATATCAGCAAAAACTCAGGACTGCATTGGCCGGGAATCAATTCCGGGCCTCACGCGTGGCAGGCGAGAATTCTACCACTGAACCACCAATGCTCCACAGATGCCTAATTTTACACTTACTCATGTACTTTAGTGTATAAAACAAAGCAGGAGTGTCAGGATGCCTTGCCTTGCCATCACCTCCAAGCCTACGTAACCAAGCCTGACTAGCACAGTCGCTAGAGCATAAGACTATTAATCTTAGGGTCATGTATTTGAGCTCCATGTTGGGCAGTTGTTTTTTTCTCTTCCTGTACCATTGTATGTGGAACAGTGTATACTTGCATCACCACAGTGCAAATGGCTGTCCTCACTTTCACAAAATGCACTGCCCTATCAGCAAAAACTCAGGAATGTATTGACCGGGAATTGAACCCGGCCTCCCACGTGGCCGGCTAGATTTCTACCACTGAACCACCAATGATCCACAGATGCTTAATTTTAGACTTACTCATGTACTTTAGTGTACAAAACAAAGCAGGAGAGTCAGGATGCCTTGCCTTGCCATCACCACATCTCCTCAGTTACCAAGCATTGCTAACTCAGTCGGTAAAGCATGAGGCTCTTAATCTCAGGGTCGTGGGTTCGAGCCCCACATTGGGCGGATGTTTTTTTTCTTTTCCTGTACCATTGTATGTGGAACACTGTCAACTTGACCACCACAGCACAAATGGCTGTCCTCACTTTCACAAAATGCACTGCCATATCAGCAAAAACTCAGGACTGCATTGGCCGGGAATCGAACCCGGGCCTCCCACATGGCAGGCGAGAATTCTACCACTGAACCACCAATGCTCCACAGATACTTAATTTTACACTTACTCGTGTACTTTAGTGTATGAAACAAAGCAGGAGTGTCAGGATGCCTTGCCTTGCCATCACCTCCATACATTCTCAACCAAGCCTGGCTAGCTCAGTCGGTAGAGCATGAGACTCTTAATCTCATGGTTGTGGGTTCGAGCCCCACGTTGGGCGGATGTTTTTTCTTTTCCTGTACCATTGTATGTGGAACACTGTATACTTGCACCACAACAGCGCAAATGGCTGTCCTCACTTTCACAAAATACACTGCCATAACAGGAAAAACTCAAGACTGCATTGGCCGGGAATCGATACCGGGCCTCACGCGTGGCAGGCGAGAATTCTACCACTGAACCACCAATGCTCCACAGATGCCTTATTTTACACTTACTCATGTACTTTAGTGTATAAAACAAAGCAGGAGTGTCAGGATGCCTTGCCTTGCCATCACCTCCAAGCCTAAGTAATCAAGCCCGACTAGCACAGTCGCTAGAGCATAAGACTATTAATCTTAGGGTCATGTATTTGAGCTCCATGTTGGGTAGTTGTTTTTTTCTCTTCCTGTACCATTGTATGTGGAATAGTGTATACTTGCATCACCACAGCGAAAATGGCTGTCCTCACTTTCACAAAATGCACTGCCCTATCAGCAAAAACTCAGGAATGTATTGACCGGGAATTGAACCCGGCCTCCCACGTGGCCGGCTAGATTTCTACCACTGAACCACCAATGATCCACAGATACTTCATTTTAGACTTACTCATGTACTTTAGTGTACAAAACAAAGCAGGAGAGTCAGGATGCCTTGCCTTGCCATCACCACAGCTCCTTGGTTACCAAGCATTGCTAACTCAGTCGGTAAAGCATGAGACTCTTAATTTCAGGGTCGTGGGTTTGAGCCCCACATTGGGCGGATGTTTTTTTTCTTTTCCTGTACCATTGTATGTGGAACACTGTCAACTTGCACCACCACAGCGCAAATGGCTGTCCTCACTTTCACAAAATGCACTGCCATATCAGCAAAAACTTAGGCCTCCCGCGTGGAAGGCGAGAATTCTACCACTGAAACACCAATGCTCCACAGGTACTTAATTTTACACTTACTCGTGTACTTTAGTGTATGAAACAAAGCAGGAGTGTCAGGATGCCTTGCCTTGCCTTGCCATCACCTCCATACGTTCTCAACCAAGCCTGGCTAGCTCAGTCGGTAGAGCATGAGACTCTTAATCTCAGGGTTGTGGGTTCGAGCCCCATGTTGGGCGGATGTTTTTTCTTTTCCTGTACCATTGTATGTGGAACACTGTCAACTTACACCACCACAGCGCAAATGGCTGTCATCACTTTCACAAAATGCACTGCCATATCAGCAAAAACTCAGGACTGCATTGGCCGGGAATCGAACCCAGGACTCCCGCGTGGAAGGCGAGAATTCTACCACTGAACCACCAATGCTCCACAGGTACTTAATGTTACACTTACTCGTGTACTTTAGTGTATGAAACAAAGCAGGAGTGTCAGGATGCCTTGCCTTGCCTTGCCATCACCTCCATACATTCGCAACCAAGCCTGGCTAGCTCAGTCGGTAGAACATGAGACTCTTAATCTCAGGGTCGTGGGTTCGAGCCCCACGTTGGGCGGATGTTATTTCTTTTCCTGTACCATTGTATGTGGAACACTGTCAACTTGCACCACCACAGCACAAACAGCTGTCCTCACTTTCACAAAATACACTGCCATATCAGCAAAAACTCAGGACTGCATTGGCCGGGAATCGATTCCGGGCCTCACGCGTGGCAGGCGAGAATTCTACCACTGAACCACCAATGCTCCACAGATGCCTAATTTTACACTTACTCATGTACTTTAGTGTATAAAACAAAGCAGGAGTGTCAGGATGCCTTGCCTTGCCATCACCTCCAAGCCTACGTAACCAAGCCCGACTAGCACAGTCGCTAGAGCATAAGACTATTAATCTTAGGGTCATGTATTTGAGCTCCATGTTGGGCAGTTGTTTTTTTCTCTTCCTGTACCATTGTATGTGGAACAGTGTATACTTGCATCACCACAGCGCAAATGGCTGTCCTCACTTTCACAAAATGCACTGCCCTATCAGCAAAAACTCAGGAATGTATTGACCGGGAATTGAACCTGGCCTCCCACGTGGCCGGCTAGATTTCTACCACTGAACCACCAATGATTCACAGATGCTTAATTTTAGACTTACTCATGTACTTTAGTGTACAAAACAAAGCAGGAGAGTCAGGATGCCTTGCTTTGCCATCACCACAACTCCTCGGTTACCAAGCATTGCTAACTCAGTTGGTAAAGCATGAGACTCTTAATCTCAGGGTCGTGGGTTCGAGCCCCACATTGGGCGGATGTTTTTTTTCTTTTCCTGTACCATTGTATGTGGAACACTGTCAACTTGCACCACCACAGCGCAAATGGCTGTCCTCACTTTCACAAAATGCACTGCCATATCAGCAAAAACTCAGGACTGCATTGGCCGGGAATCGAACACGGGCCTCCCGCGTGGCAGGCGAGAATTCTACCACTGAATCACCAATGCTCCACAGGTACTTAATTTTACACTTACTCATGTACTTTAGTGTATGAAACAAAGCAGGAGTGTCAGGATGCCTTGCCTTGCCTTGCCATCACCTCCATACATTCGCAACCAAGCCTGGCTAGCTCAGTCGGTAGAGCTTGAGATTCTTAATCTCAGGGTCGTGAGTTCGAGCCCCTCGTTAGGCGGATGTTTTTTCTTATCCTGTACCATTGTATGTGGAACACTGTCAACTTGCACCACCACAGCGCAAATGGCTGTCCTCACTTTCACAAAATACACTGCCATATCAGCAAAAACTCAGGAGTGCATTGGCCGGGAATCGATTCCGGGCCTCACGCGTGGCAGGCGAGAATTCTACCACTGAACCACAGATGCCTAATTTTACACTTACTCATGTACTTTAGTGTATAAAACAAAGCAGGAGTGTCAGGATGCCTTGCCATCACCTCCAAGCCTACGTAACCAAGCCCGACTAGCACAGTCGCTAGAGCATAAGACTATTAATCTTAGGGTCATGTATTTGAGCTCCATGTTGGGCAGTTGTTTTTTTCTCTTCCTGTACCATTGTATGTGGAACAGTGTATACTTGCATCACCACAGCGCAAATGGCTGTCCTCACTTTCACAAAATGCACTGCCCTATCAGCAAAAACTCAGGAATGTATTGACCGGGATTTGAACCCAGCCTCCCACGTGGCCGGCTAGATTTCTACCACTGAACCACCAATGATCCACAGATGCTTAATTTTAGACTTACTCATGTACTTTAGTGTACAAAACAAAGTAGGAGAGTCAGGATGCCTTGCCTTGCCATCACCACAACTCCTCAGTTACCAAGCATTGCTAACTCAGTCGGTAAAGCATGAGGCTCTTAATCTCAGGGTCGTGGGTTCGAGCCCCACATTGGGCGGATGTTGTTTTTCTTTTCCTGTACCATTGTATGTGGAACACTGTCAACTTGCACCACCACAGCGCAAATGGCTGTCCTCACTTTCACAAAATGCACTGCCATATCAGCAAAAACTCAGACTGCATTGGCCGGGAATCGAACCCGGGCCTCCCGCGTGGCAGGCGAGAATTCTACCACTGAACCACCAATGCTCCACAGATACTTAATTTTACACTTACTCGTGTACTTTAGTGTATGAAACAAAGCAGGAGTGTCAGGATGCCTTGCCTTGCCATCACCTCCATACGTTCTCAACCAAGCCTGGCTAGCTCAGTCGGTAGAGCATGAGACTCTTAATCTCAGGGTTGTGGGTTCGAGCCCCACGTTGGGCGGATGTTTTTTCTTTTCCTGTACCATTGTATGTGGAACACTGTATACTTGCACCACAACAGCGCAAATGGCTGTCCTCACTTTCACAAAATACACTGCCATATCAGGAAAAACTCAAGACTGCATTGGCCGGGAATCGATTCCGGGCCTCACGCGTGGCAGGCGAGAATTCTACCACTGAACCACCAATGCTCCACAGATGCCTTATTTTACACTTACTCATGTACTTTAGCGTATAAAACAAAGCAGGAGTGTCAGGATGCCTTGCCTTGCCATCACCTCCAAGCCTACGTAATCAAGCCCGACTAGCACAGTCGCTAGAGCATAAGACTATTAATCTTAGGGTC
Organism: Pseudophryne corroboree; assembly: GCF_028390025.1. Taxonomy (NCBI): domain Eukaryota; kingdom Metazoa; phylum Chordata; class Amphibia; order Anura; family Myobatrachidae; genus Pseudophryne; species Pseudophryne corroboree. The sequence continues at coordinate 440,493,286 of NC_086446.1, forward strand.
ATGTATTTGAGCTCCATGTTGGGCAGTTGTTTTTTTCTCTTCCTGTACCATTGTATGTGGAACAGTGTATACTTGCATCACCACAGCGAAAATGGCTGTCCTCACTTTCACAAAATGCACTGCCCTATCAGCAAAAACTCAGGAATGTATTGACCGGGAATTGAACCCGGCCTCCCACATGGCCGGCTAGATTTCTACCACTGAACCACCAATGATCCACAGATACTTAATTTTAGACTTACTCGTACTTTAGTGTACAAAACAAAGCAGGAGAGTCAGGATGCCTTGCCTTGCCATCACCACAACTCCTCGGTTACCAAGCATTGCTAACTCAGTCGGTAAAGCATGAGACTCTTAATCTCAGGGTCGTGGGTTCGAGCCCCACATTGGGCGGATGTTTTTTTTCTTTTCCTGTACCATTGTATGTGGAACACTGTCAACTTGCACCACCACAGCGCAAATGGCTGTCCTCACTTTCACAAAATGCACTGCCATATCAGCAAAAACTCAGGACTGCATTGGCCGGGAATCGAACCCGGGCCTCCCGCGTGGCAGGCGAGAATTCTACCACTGAACCACCAATGCTCCACAGATACTTAATTTTACACTTACTCGTGTACTTTAGTGTATGAAACAAAGCAGGAGTGTCAGGATGCCTTGCCTTGCCATCACCTCCATACGTTCTCAACCAAGCCTGGCTAGCTCAGTCGGTAGAGCATGAGACTCTTAATCTCAGGGTTGTGGGTTCGAGCCCCACGTTGGGCGGATGTTTTTTCTTTTCCTGTACCATTGTATGTGGAACACTGTATACTTGCACCACCACAGCGCAAATGGCTGTCCTCACTTTCACAAAATACACTGCCATATCAGCAAAAACTCAGGACTGCATTGGCCGGGAATCAATTCCGGGCCTCACGCGTGGCAGGCGAGAATTCTACCACTGAACCACCAATGCTCCACAGATGCCTAATTTTACACTTACTCATGTACTTTAGTGTATAAAACAAAGCAGGAGTGTCAGGATGCCTTGCCTTGCCATCACCTCCAAGCCTACGTAACCAAGCCTGACTAGCACAGTCGCTAGAGCATAAGACTATTAATCTTAGGGTCATGTATTTGAGCTCCATGTTGGGCAGTTGTTTTTTTCTCTTCCTGTACCATTGTATGTGGAACAGTGTATACTTGCATCACCACAGTGCAAATGGCTGTCCTCACTTTCACAAAATGCACTGCCCTATCAGCAAAAACTCAGGAATGTATTGACCGGGAATTGAACCCGGCCTCCCACGTGGCCGGCTAGATTTCTACCACTGAACCACCAATGATCCACAGATGCTTAATTTTAGACTTACTCATGTACTTTAGTGTACAAAACAAAGCAGGAGAGTCAGGATGCCTTGCCTTGCCATCACCACATCTCCTCAGTTACCAAGCATTGCTAACTCAGTCGGTAAAGCATGAGGCTCTTAATCTCAGGGTCGTGGGTTCGAGCCCCACATTGGGCGGATGTTTTTTTTCTTTTCCTGTACCATTGTATGTGGAACACTGTCAACTTGACCACCACAGCACAAATGGCTGTCCTCACTTTCACAAAATGCACTGCCATATCAGCAAAAACTCAGGACTGCATTGGCCGGGAATCGAACCCGGGCCTCCCACATGGCAGGCGAGAATTCTACCACTGAACCACCAATGCTCCACAGATACTTAATTTTACACTTACTCGTGTACTTTAGTGTATGAAACAAAGCAGGAGTGTCAGGATGCCTTGCCTTGCCATCACCTCCATACATTCTCAACCAAGCCTGGCTAGCTCAGTCGGTAGAGCATGAGACTCTTAATCTCAGGGTTGTGGGTTCGAGCCCCACGTTGGGCAGATGTTTTTTCTTTTCCTGTACCATTGTATGTGGAACACTGTATACTTGCACCACAACAGCGCAAATGGCTGTCCTCACTTTCACAAAATACACTGCCATAACAGGAAAAACTCAAGACTGCATTGGCCGGGAATCGATACCGGGCCTCACGCGTGGCAGGCGAGAATTCTACCACTGAACCACCAATGCTCCACAGATGCCTTATTTTACACTTACTCATGTACTTTAGTGTATAAAACAAAGCAGGAGTGTCAGGATGCCTTGCCTTGCCATCACCTCCAAGCCTAAGTAATCAAGCCCGACTAGCACAGTCGCTAGAGCATAAGACTATTAATCTTAGGGTCATGTATTTGAGCTCCATGTTGGGTAGTTGTTTTTTTCTCTTCCTGTACCATTGTATGTGGAATAGTGTATACTTGCATCACCACAGCGAAAATGGCTGTCCTCACTTTCACAAAATGCACTGCCCTATCAGCAAAAACTCAGGAATGTATTGACCGGGAATTGAACCCGGCCTCCCACGTGGCCGGCTAGATTTCTACCACTGAACCACCAATGATCCACAGATACTTCATTTTAGACTTACTCATGTACTTTAGTGTACAAAACAAAGCAGGAGAGTCAGGATGCCTTGCCTTGCCATCACCACAGCTCCTTGGTTACCAAGCATTGCTAACTCAGTCGGTAAAGCATGAGACTCTTAATCTCAGGGTCGTGGGTTCGAGCCCCACATTGGGCGGATGTTTTTTTTCTTTTCCTGTACCATTGTATGTGGAACACTGTCAACTTGCACCACCACAGCGCAAATGGCTGTCCTCACTTTCACAAAATGCACTGCCATATCAGCAAAAACTTAGGCCTCCCGCGTGGAAGGCGAGAATTCTACCACTGAAACACCAATGCTCCACAGGTACTTAATTTTACACTTACTCGTGTACTTTAGTGTATGAAACAAAGCAGGAGTGTCAGGATGCCTTGCCTTGCCATCACCTCCATACGTTCTCAACCAAGCCTGGCTAGCTCAGTCGGTAGAGCATGAGACTCTTAATCTCAGGGTTGTGGGTTCGAGCCCCATGTTGGGCGGATGTTTTTTCTTTTCCTGTACCATTGTATGTGGAACACTGTCAACTTGCACCACCACAGCGCAAATGGCTGTCATCACTTTCACAAAATGCACTGCCATATCAGCAAAAACTCAGGACTGCATTGGCCGGGAATCGAACCCAGGACTCCCGCGTGGAAGGCGAGAATTCTACCACTGAACCACCAATGCTCCACAGGTACTTAATGTTACACTTACTCGTGTACTTTAGTGTATGAAACAAAGCAGGAGTGTCAGGATGCCTTGCCTTGCCTTGCCATCACCTCCATACATTCGCAACCAAGCCTGGCTAGCTCAGTCGGTAGAACATGAGACTCTTAATCTCAGGGTCGTGGGTTCGAGCCCCACGTTGGGCGGATGTTATTTCTTTTCCTGTACCATTGTATGTGGAACACTGTATCCTTGCACCACCACAGCGCAAATGGCTGTCCTCACTTTCACAAAATACACTGCCATATCAGCAAAAACTCAGGACTGCATTGGCCGGGAATCGATTCCGGGCCTCACGCGTGGCAGGCGAGAATTCTACCACTGAACCACCAATGCTCCACAGATGCCTAATTTTACACTTACTCATGTACTTTAGTGTATAAAACAAAGCAGGAGTGTCAGGATGCCTTGCCTTGCCATCACCTCCAAGCCTACGTAACCAAGCCCGACTAGCACAGTCGCTAGAGCATAAGACTATTAATCTTTGGGTCATGTATTTGAGCTCCATGTTGGGCAGTTGTTTTTTTCTCTTCCTGTACCATTGTATGTGGAACAGTGTATACTTGCATCACCACAGTGCAAATGGCTGTCCTCACTTTCACAAAATGCACTGCCCTATCAGCAAAAACTCAGGAATGTATTGACCGGGAATTGAACCCGGCCTCCCACGTGGCCGGCTAGATTTCTACCACTGAACCACCAATGATCCACAGATGCTTAATTTTAGACTTACTCATGTACTTTAGTGTACAAAACAAAGCAGGAGAGTCAGGATGCCTTGCCTTGCCATCACCACATCTCCTCAGTTACCAAGCATTGCTAACTCAGTCGGTAAAGCATGAGTCTCTTAATCTCAGGGTCGTGGGTTCGAGCCCCACATTGGGCGGATGTTTTTTTTCTTTTCCTGTACCATTGTATGTGGAACACTGTCAACTTGACCACCACAGCGCAAATGGCTGTCCTCACTTTCACAAAATGCACTGCCATATCAGCAAAAACTCAGGACTGCATTGGCCGGGAATCGAACCCGGGCCTCCCGCGTGGCAGGCGAGAATTCTACCACTGAACCACCAATGCTCCACAGATACTTAATTTTACACTTACTCGTGTACTTTAGTGTATGAAACAAAGCAGGAGTGTCAGGATGCCTTGCCTTGCCATCACCTCCATACATTCTCAACCAAGCCTGGCTAGCTCAGTCGGTAGAGCATGAGACTCTTAATCTCAGGGTCGTGGGTTCGAGCCCCACGTTGGGCGGATGTTTTTTCTTTTCCTGTACCATTGTATGTGGAACACTGTATACTTGCACCACAACAGCGCAAATGGCTGTCCTCACTTTCACAAAATACACTGCCATAACAGGAAAAACTCAAGACTGCATTGGCCGGGAATCGATTCCGGGCCTCACGCGTGGCAGGCGAGAATTCTACCACTGAACCACCAATGCTCCACAGATGCCTTATTTTACACTTACTCATGTACTTTAGTGTATAAAACAAAGCAGGAGTGTCAGGATGCCTTGCCTTGCCATCACCTCCAAGCCTACGTAACCAAGCCCGACTAGCACAGTCGCTAGAGCATAAGACTATTAATCTTTGGGTCATGTATTTGAGCTCCATGTTGGGCAGTTGTTTTTTTCTATTCCTGTACCATTGTATGTGGAATAGTGTATACTTGCATCACCACAGCGCAAATGGCTGTCCTCACTTTCACAAAATGCACTGCCCTATCAGCAAAAACTCAGGAATGTATTGACCGGGAATTGAACCCGGCCTCCCACGTGGCCGGCTAGATTTCTACCACTGAACCACCAATGATCCACAGATACTTCATTTTAGACTTACTCATGTACTTTAGTGTACAAAACAAAGCAGGAGAGTCAGGATGCCTTGCCTTGCCATCACCACAGCTCCTCGGTTACCAAGCATTGCTAACTCAGTCGGTAAAGCATGAAACTCTTAATCTCAGGGTCGTGGGTTCGAGCCCCACATTGGGCGGATGTTTTTTTTCTTTTCCTGTACCATTGTATGTGGAACACTGTCAACTTGCACCACCACAGCGCAAATGGCTGTCCTCACTTTCACAAAATGCACTGCCATATCAGCAAAAACTCAGGCCTCCCGCGTGGAAGGCGAGAATTCTACCACTGAAACACCAATGCTCCACAGGTACTTAATTTTACACTTACTTGTGTACTTTAGTGTATGAAACAAAGCAGGAGTGTCAGGATGCCTTGCCTTGCCTTGCCATCACCTCCAAACATTTGCAACCAAGCCTGGCTAGCTCAGTCGGTAGAGCATGAGACTCTTAATCTCAGGGTCGTGGGTTCGAGCCCCACGTTGGGCGAATGTTTTTTCTTTTCCTGTACCATTGTATGTGGAACACTGTCAACTTGCACCACCACAGCGCAAATGGCTGTCCTCACTTTCACAAAATGCACTGCCATATCAGCAAAAACTCAGGACTGCATTGGCCGGGAATCGAACCCAGGACTCCCGCGTGGAAGGCGAGAATTCTACCACTGAACCACCAATGCTCCACAGGTACTTAATTTTCCACTTACTCGTGTACTTTAGTGTATGAAACAAAGCAGGAGTGTCAGGATGCCTTGCCTTGCCTTGCCATCACCTCCATACATTCGCAACCAAGCCTGGCTAGCTCAGTCGGTAGAGCATGAGACTCTTAATCTCAGGGTCGTGGGTTCGAGCCCCACATTGGGCGGATGTTTTTTCTTTTCCTGTACCATTGTATGTGGAACACTGTATACTTGCACCACCACAGCGCAAATGGCTGTCCTCACTTTCACAAAATACACTGCCATATCAGCAAAAACTCAGGACTGCATTGGCCGGGAATCGATTCCGGGCCTCACGCGTGGCAGGCGAGAATTCTACTACTGAACCACCAATGCTCCACAGATGCCTAATTTTACACTTACTCATGTACTTTAGTGTATAAAACAAAGCAGGAGTGTCAGGATGCCTTGCCTTGCCATCGCCTCCAAGCCTACGTAACCAAGCCCGACTAGCACAGTCGCAAGAGCATAAGACTATTAATCTTAGGGTCATGTATTTGAGCTCCATGTTGGGCAGTTGTTTTTTTCTCTTCCTGTACCATTGTATGTGGAACAGTGTATACTTGCATCACCACAGCGCAAATGGCTGTCCTCACTTTCACAAAATGCACTGCCATATCAGCAAAAACTCAGGAATGTATTGACCGGGAATTGAACCCGGCCTCCCACGTGGCCGGCTAGATTTCTACCACTGAACCACCAATGATCCACAGATGCTTAATTTTAGACTTACTCATGTACTTTAGTGTACAAAACAAAGCAGGAGAGTCAGGATGCCTTGCCTTGCCATCACCACATCTCCTTAGTTACCAAGCATTGCTAACTCAGTCGGTAAAGCATGAGGCTCTTAATCTCAGGGTCGTGGGTTCGAGCCCCACATTGGGCGGATGTTTTTTTTCTTTTCCTGTACCATTGTACGTGGAACACTGTCAACTTGCACCACCACAGCGCAAATGGCTGTCCTCACTTTCACAAAATGCACTGCCATATCAGCAAAAACTCAGGACTGCATTGGCCGGGAATCGAACCTGGGCCTCCCGCGTGGCAGGCGAGAATTCTACCACTGAACCACCAATGCTCCACAGATACTTAATTTTACACTTACTCGTGTACTTTAGTGTATGAAACAAAGCAGGAGTGTCAGGATGCCTTGGCTTGCCATCACCTCCATACATTCTCAACCAAGACTGGCTAGCTCAGTCGGTAGAGCATGAGACTCTTAATCTCAGGGTCGTGGGTTCGAGCCCCACGTTGGGCGGATGTTTTTTCTTTTCCTGTACCATTGTATGTGGAACACTGTATACTTGCACCACAACAGCGCAAATGGCTGTCCTCACTTTCACAAAATACACTGCCATATCAGGAAAAACTCAAGACTGCATTGGCCGGGAATCGATTCCGGGCCTCACGCGTGGCAGGCGAGAATTCTACCACTGAACCACCAATGCTCCACAGATGCCTTATTTTACACTTACTCATGTACTTTAGTGTATAAAACAAAGCAGGAGTGTCAGGATGCCTTGCCTTGCCATCGCCTCCAAGCCTACGTAATCAAGCCCGACTAGCACAGTCGCTAGAGCATAAGACTATTAATCTTAGGGTCATGTATTTGAGCTCCATGTTGGGCAGTTGTTTTTTTCTCTTCCTGTACCATTGTATGTGGAACAGTGTATACTTGCATCACCAAAGCGCAAATGGCTGTCCTCACTTTCACAAAATGCACTGCCCTATCAGCAAAAACTCAGGAATGTATTGACCGGGAATTGAACCCGGCCTCCCACGTGGCCGGCTAGATTTCTACCACTGAACCACCAATGATCCACAGATGCTTAATTTTAGACTTACTCATGTACTTTAGTGTACAAAACAAAGCAGGAGAGTCAGGATGCCTTGCCTTGCCATCACCACAACTCCTCGGTTATCAAGCATTGCTAACTCAGTTGGTAAAGCATGAGGCTTTTAATCTCAGGGTCGTGGGTTCGAGCCCCACATTGGGCGGATGTTTTTTTTCTTTTCCTGTACCATTGTATGTGGAACACTGTCAACTTGCACCACCACAGCGCAAATGGCTGTCCTCACTTTCACAAAATGCACTGCCATATCAGCAAAAACTCAGGACTGCATTGGCCGGGAATCGAACCCGGGCCTCCCGCGTGGCAGGCGAGAATTCTACCACTGAACCACCAATGCTCCACAGACACTTAATTTTACACTTACTCGTGTACTTTAGTGTATGAAACAAAGCAGGAGTGTCAGGATGTCTTGCCTTGCCATCACCTCCATACATTCTCAAATAAGCCTGGCTAGCTCAGTCGGTAAAGCATGAGACTCTTAATCGCAGGGTCGTGGGTTCGAGCCCCACGTTGTGCGGATGTTTTTTCTTTTCCTGTACCATTGTATGTGGAACACTGTATACTTGCACCACAACAGCGCAAATGGCTGTCCTCACTTTCACAAAATACACTGCCATATCAGGAAAAACTCAAGACTGCATTGGCCGGGAATCGATTCCGGGCCTCACGTGTGGCAGGCGAGAATTCTACCACTGAACCACCAATGCTCCACAGATGCCTTATTTTACACTTACTCATGTACTTTAGTGTATAAAACAAAGCAGGAGTGTCAGGATGCCTTGCCTTGCCATCACCTCCAAGCCTACGTAACCAAGCCCGACTAGCACAGTCGCTAGAGCATAAGACTATTAATCTTAGGGTCATGTATTTGAGCTCCATGTTGGGCAGTTGTTTTTTTCTCTTCCTGTACCATTGTATGTGGAACAGTGTATACTTGCATCACCACAGCGCAAATGGCTGTCCTCACTTTCACAAAATGCACTGCCCTATCAGCAAAAACTCAGGAATGTATTGACCGGGACTTGAACCCGGCCTCCCACGTGGCCGGCTAGATTTCTACCACTGAACCACCAATGATCCACATATGCTTAATTTTAGACTTACTCATGTACTTTAGTGTACAAAACAAAGCAGTAGAGTCAGGATGCCTTGCCTTGCCATCACCACAACTCCTCGGTTACCAAGCATTGCTAACTCAGTCGGTAAAGCATAAGACTCTTAATCTCAGGGTCGTAGGTTCGAGCCCCACATTGGGCGGATGTTTTTTTTCTTTTCCTGTACCATTGTATGTGGAACACTGTCAACTTGCACCACCACAGCGCAAATGGCTGTCCTCACTTTCACAAAATGCACTGCCATATCAGCAAAAACTCAGGACTGCATTGGCCGGGAATCGAACCCAGGCCTCACGCGTGGCAGGGGAGAATTCTACCACTGAACCACCAATGCTCCACAGATACTTAATTTTACACTTACTCGTGTACTTTAGTTTATGAAACAAAGCAGGAGTGTCAGGATGCCTTGCCTTGCCATCACCACAACTCCTCGGTTACCAAGCATTGCTAACTCAGTCGGTAAAGCATAAGACTCTTAATCTCAGGGTCGTGGGTTTGAGCCCCACATTGGGCGGATGTTTTTTTTCTTTTCCTGTACCATTGTATGTGGAACACTGTCAACTTGCACCACCACAGCGCAAATGGCTGTCCTCACTTTCACAAAATACACTGCCATTTCAGCAAAAACTCAGGACTGCATTGGCCGGGAATCGATTCCGGGCCTCACGCGTGGCAGGCGAGAATTCTACCACTGAACCACCAATGCTCCACAGGTACTTTACTTTACACTTACTCGTGTACTTTAGTGTATGAAACAAAGCAGGAGTGTCAGGATGCCTTGCCTTGCCATCACCTCCATACATTCTCAACCAAGCCTGCCTAGCTCAGTCGGTAGAGCATGAGACTCTTAATCTCAGGGTCGTGGGTTCGAGCCCCACGTTGGGCGGATGTTTTTTCTTTTCCTGTACCATTGTATGTGGAACACTGTATACTTGCACCACAACAGCGCAAATGGCTGTCCTCACTTTCACAAAATACACTGCCATATCAGGAAAAACTCAAGACTGCATTGGCCGGGAATCGATTCCGGGCCTCACGCGTGGCAGGCGAGAATTCTACCACTGAACCACCAATGCTCCACAGATGCCTTATTTTACACTTACTCATGTACTTTAGTGTATAAAACAAAGCTGGAGTGTCAGGATGCCTTGCCTTGCCATCACCTCCAAGCCTTCGTAACCAAGCCCGACTAGCACAGTCGCTAGAGCATAAGACTATTAATCTTAGGGTCATGTATTTGAGCTCCATGTTGGGCAGTTGTTTTTTTCTCTTCCTGTACCATTGTATGTGGAACAGTGTATACTTGCCTCACCAAAGCGCAAATGGCTGTCCTCACTTTCACAAAATGCACTGCCCTATCAGCAAAAACTCAGGAATGTATTGACCGGGAATTGAACCCGGCCTCCCACGTGGCCGGCTAGATTTCTACCACTGAACCACCAATGATCCACAGATGCTTAATTTTAGACTTACTCATGTACTTTAGTGTACAAAACAAAGCAGGAGAGTCAGGATGCCTTGCCATCACCACAACGCCTCGGTTACCAAGCATTGCTAACTCAGTCGGTAAAGCATGAGACTCTTAATCTCAGGGTCGTGGGTTCGAGCCCCACATTGGGCGGATGTTTTTTTTTCTTTTCCAGTACCATTGTATGTGGAACACTGTCAACTTGCACCACCACAGCGCAAATGGCTGTTCTCACTTTCACAAAATGCACTGCCATATCAGCAAAAACTCAGGACTGCATTGGCCGGGAATCGAACCCAGATCTCCCGCATGGCAGGCGAGAATTCTATCACTGAACCACCAATTCTCCACAGATACTTAATTTTACACTTGCTCGTGTACTTTAGTGTATGAAACAAAGCAGGAGTGTCAGGATGTCTTGCCTTGCCATCACCTCCATACATTCTCAAATAAGCCTGGCTAGCTCAGTTGGTAGAGCATGAGACTCTTAATCTCAGGGTCGTGGGTTCGAGCCCCACGTTGTGCGGATGTTTTTTCTTTTCCTGTACCATTGTATGTGGAACACTGTATACTTGCACCACCACAGCGCAAATGGCTGTCCTCACTTTCACAAAATACACTGCCATATCAGCAAAAATTCAGGACTGCATTGGCCGGGAATCGATTCCGGGCCTCACGCGTGGCAGGCGAGAATTCTACCACTGAACCACCAATGCTCCACAGATGCCTAAATTTACACTTACTTATGTACTTTAGTGTATAAAACAAAGCAGGAGTGTCAGGATGCCTTGCCTTGCCATCACCTCCAAGCCTACGTAACCAAGCCCGACTAGCACAGTTGCTAGAGCATAAGACTATTAATCTTAGGGTCATGTATTTGAGCTCCATGTTGGGCAGTTGTTTTTTTCTCTTCCTGTACCATTGTATGTGGAACAGTGTATACTTGCACCACCACAGCGCAAATAGCTGTCCTCACTTTCACAAAATACACTGCCATATCAGCAAAAACTCAGGACTGCATTGGCCGGGAATCGATTCCGGGCCTCACGCGTGGCAGGCGAGAATTCTACCACTGAACCACCAATGCTCAACAGATGCCTTATTTTACACTTACTCATGTACTTTAGTGTATAAAACAAAGCAGGAGTGTCAGGATGCCTTGCCTTGCCATCACATCCAAGCCTTCGTAACCAAGCCCGACTAGCACAGTCGCTAGAGCATAAGACTATTAATCTTAGGGTCATGTATTTGAGCTCCATGTTGGGCAGTTGTTTTTTTCTCTTCCTGTACCATTGTATGTGGAACAGTGTATACTTGCATCACCACAGCGCAAATGGCTGTCCTCACTTTCACAAAATGCACTGCCCTATCAGCAAAAACTCAGGAATGTATTGACCGGGAATTGAACCCGGCCTCCCACGTGGCCGGCTAGATTTCTACCACTGAAACACCAATGATCCACAGATGCTTAATTTTAGACTTACTCATGTACTTTAGTGTACAAAACAAAGCTGGAAAGTCAGGATGCCTTGCCTTGTAATCACCACAACTCCTCGGTTACCAAGCATTGCTAACTCAGTCGGTAAAGCATGAGACTCTTAATCTCAGGGTCGTGGGTTCGAGCCCCACATTGGGCGGATGTTTTTTTTCTTTTCCTGTACCATTGTATGTGGAACACTGTCAACTTGCACCACCACAGCGCAAATGGCTGTCCTCACTTTCACAAAATGCACTGCCATATCAGCAAAACCTCAGGACTGCATTGGCCGGGAATCGAGCCCGGGCCTCCCGCGTGGCAGGCGAGAATTCTACGACTGAACCACCAATGCTCCACAGATACTTAACTTTACACTTACTCGTGTACTTTAGTGTATGAAACAAAGCAGGAGTGTCAGGATGCCTTGCCTTGCCATCACCTCCATACATTCTCAACCAAGCCTGGCTAGCTCAGTCGGTAGAGCATGAGACTTTTATTCTCAGGGTCGTGGGTTCGATCCCCACGTTGGGCGGATGTTTTTTCTTTTCCTGTACCATTGTATGTGGAACACTGTATACATCAGGGCTGGCCAAACCGGTCCTCGAGATCTACCAACAGTACATGTTTTCCAGGCCTCCTGGAGATCTGTAGAATTGTCAGTTAGGAATGAATGCAGCACATCCTAATTAGTAATGACTGCACCTGTGCACCAGCTAGGTGGTCTGGAAAATGTGAACTGTTGGTAGATCTCGAGGACTGGTTTGGCCAGCCCTGGTATACATGCACCACCACAGCGCAAATGGCTGTCCTCACTTTCACAAAATACACTGCTATATCAGCAAAAACTCAGGACTGCATTGGCCGGGAATCGATTCCGGGCCTCACGCGTGGCAGGCGAGAATTCTACCACTGAACCGCCAATGCTCCACAGATGCCTTATTTTACACTTACTCATGTACTTTAGTGTATAAAACAAAGCAGGAGTGTCAGGATGCCTTGCCTTGCCATCACCTCCAAGCCTACGTAACCAAGCCCGACTAGCACAGTCGCTAGAGCATAAGACTATTAATCTTAGGGTCATGTATTTGAGCTCCATGTTGGGCAGTTGTTTTTTTCTCTTCCTGTACCATTGTATGTGGAACAGTGTATACTTGCATCACCACAGCGCAAATGGCTGTCCTCACTTTCACAAAATGCACTGCCCTATCAGCAAAAACTCAGGAATGTATTGACCGGGAATTGAACCCGGCCTCCCACGTGGCCGGCTAGATTTCTACCACTGAACCACCAATGATCCACAGATGCTTAATTTTAGACTTACTCATGTACTTTAGTGTACAAAACAAAGCAGGAGAGTCAGGATGCCTTGCCTTGCCATCACCACAACTTCTTGGTTACCAAGCATTGCTAACTCAGTCGGTAAAGCATGAGACTCTTAATCTCAGGGTCGTGGGTTCGAGCTCCACATTGGGCGGATGTTTTTTTTTCTTTTCCTGTACCATTGTATGTGGAACACTGTCAACTTGCACCACCACAGCGCAAATGGCTGTCCTCACTTTCACAAAATGCACTGCCATATCAGCAAAACCTCAGGACTGCATTGGCCGGGAATCGAACCCGGGCCTCCCGCGTGGCAGGCGAGAATTCTACGACTGAACCACCAATGCTCCACAGGTACTTAACTTTACACTTACTCGTGTACTTTAGTGTATGAAACAAAGCAGGAGTGTCAGGATGCCTTGCCTTGCCATCACCTCCATACATTCTCAACCAAGCCTGGCTAGCTCAGTCGGTAGAGCATGAGACTTTTATTCTCAGGGTCGTGGGTTCGATCCCCACGTTGGGCGGATGTTTTTTCTTTTCCTGTACCATTGTATGTGGAACACTGTATACATCAGGGCTGGCCAAACCGGTCCTCGAGATCTACCAACAGTACATGTTTTCAAGGCCTCCTGGAGATCTGTAGAATTGTCAGTTAGGAATGAATGCAGCACATCCTAATTAGTAATGACTGCACCAGTGCACCAGCTAGGTGGTCTGGAAAATGTGAACTGTTGGTAGATCTCGAGGACTGGTTTGGCCAGCCCTGGTATACATGCACCACCACAGCGCAAATGGCTGTCCTCACTTTCACAAAATACACTGCTATATCAGCAAAAACTCAGGACTGCATTGGCCGGGAATCGATTCCGGGCCTCACGCGTGGCAGGCGAGAATTCTACCACTGAACCACCAATGCTCCACAGATGCCTTATTTTACACTTACTCATGTACTTTAGTGTATAAAACAAAGCAGGAGTGTCAGGGTGCCTTGCCATCACCTCCAAGCCTACGTAACCAAGCCTGACTAGCACAGTCGCTAGAGCATAAGACTATTAATCTTAGGGTCATGTATTTGAGCTCCATGTTGGGCAGTTGTTTTTTTCTCTTCCTGTACCATTGTATGTGGAACAGTGTATACTTGCATCACCACAGCGCAAATGGCTGTCCTCACTTTCACAAAATGCACTGCCCTATCAGCAAAAACTCAGGAATGTATTGACCGGGAATTGAACCCGGCCTCCCACGTGGCCGGCTAGATTTCTACCACTGAACCACCAATGATCCACAGATGCTTAATTTTAGACTTACTCATGTACTTTAGTGTACAAAACAAAGCAGGAGAGTCAGGATGCCTTGCCTTGCCATCACCACAACTCCTTGGTTACCAAGCATTGCTAACTCAGTCGGTAAAGCATGAGACTCTTAATCTCAGGGTCGTGGGTTCGAGCCCCACATTGGGCGGATGTTTTTTTTCTTTTCCTGTACCATTGTATGTGGAACACTGTCAACTTGCACCACCACAGCGCAAATGGCTGTCCTCACTTTCACAAAATGCACTGCCCTATCAGCAAAAACTCAGGACTGCATTGGCCGGGAATCTAACCAAGGCCTCCCGCGTGGCAGGCGAGAATTCTACCACTGAACCACCAATGCTCCACAGATACTTAATTTTACACTTACTCGTGTACTTTAGTGTATGAAACAAAGCTGGAGTGTCAGGATGCCTTGCCTTGCCATCACCTCCATACATTCTAAACCAAGCCTGGCTAGCTCAGTCAGTAGAGCATGAGACTCTTAATCTCAGGGTCGTGGGTTAGAGCCCCACTTTGTGCGGATGTGTTTTCTTTTCCTGTACCATTGTATGTGGAACACTGTATACTTGCACCACCACAGCGCAAATGGCTGTCCTCACTTTCACAAAATACACTGCCATATCAGCAAAAACTCAGGACTGCATTGGCTGGGAATCGATTCCGGGCCTCACGCGTGGCAGGCGAGAATTCTACCACTGAACCACCAATGCTCCACAGATGCCTAATTTTACACTTACTCATGTACTTTAGTGTATAAAACAAAGTAGGAGTGTCAGGATGCCTTGCCTTGCCATCAAATCCAAGCCTATGTAACCAAGCCCGACTAGCACAGTCGCTAGAGCATAAGACTATTAATCTTAGGGACATGTATTTGAGCTCCATGTTGGGCAGTTGTTTTTTTCTCTTCCTGTACCATTGTATGTGGAACAGTGTATACTTGCATCACCACAGCGCAAATGGCTGTCCTCACTTTCACAAAATGCACTGCCCTATCAGCAAAAACTCAGGAATGTATTGACCGGGAATTGAACCCGGCCTCCCACGTGGCCAGCTAGATTTCTACCACTGAACCACCAATGATCCACAGATGCTTAATTTTAGACTTACTCATGTACTTTAGTGTACAAAACAAAGCAGGAGAGTCAGGGTGCCTTGCCTTGCCATCACCACAACTCCTCGGTTACCAAGCATTGCTAACTCAGTCGGTAAAGCATGAGACTCTTAATCTCAGGGTCGTGGGTTCGAGCCCCACATTGGGCGGATGTTTTTTTTCTTTTCCTGTACCATTGTATGTGGAACACTGTCAACTTGCACCACCACAGCGCAAATGGCTGTCCTCACTTTCACAAAATGCACTGCCATATCAGCAAAAACTCAGGACTGCATTGGCCGGGAATCGAACTCGGGCCTCCCGCGTGGCAGGCGAGAATTCTACCACTGAACCACCAATGCTCCACATATATTTACTTTTACACTTACTCGTGTACTTTAGTGTATGAAACAGAGCAGGAGTGTCAGGATGCCTTGCCTTGCCTTGCCATCACCTCCATACATGCTCAACCAAGCCTGGCTAGCTCAGTCGGTAGAGCATGAGACTCTTAATCTCAGGGTCGTGGGTTCGAGCCCCACATTGGGTGGATGTTTTTTCTTTTCCTGTACCATTGTATGTGGAACACTGTATACTTGCACCACCACAGCGCAAATGGCTGTCCTCACTTTCACAAAATACACTGCCATATCAGCAAAAACTCAGGACTGCATTGGCCGGGAATCGATTCCGGGCCTCACGCGTGGCAGGCGAGAATTCTACCACTGAACCACCAATGCTCCACAGATGCCTAATTTTACACTTACTCATGTACTTTAGTGTATAAAACAAAGCAGGAGTGTCAGGATGCCTTGCCTTGCCATCACATCCAAGCCTACGTAACCAAGCCCGACTAGCACAGTCGCTAGAGCATAAGACTATTAATCTTAGGGTCATGTATTTGAGCTCCATGTTGGGCAGTTGTTTTTTTCTCTTCCTGTACCATTGTATGTGGAACAGTGTATACTTGCATCACCACAGCGCAAATGGCTGTCCTCACTTTCACAAAATGCACTGCCCTATCAGCAAAAACTCAGGAATGTATTGACCGGGAATTGAACCCGGCCTCCCACGTGGCCGGCTAGATTTCTACCACTGAACCACCAATGATCCACAGATGCTTAATTTTAGACTTACTCATGTACTTTAGTGTACAAAACAAAGCAGGAGAGTCAGGATGCCTTGCCTTGCCATCACCACAACTCCTCGGTTACCAAGCATTGCTAACTCAGTCGGTAAAGCATGAGACTCTTAATCTCAGGGTCGTGGGTTCGAGCCACACATTGGGCGGATGTTTTTTTTCTTTTCCTGTACCATTGTATGTGGAACACTGTCAACTTGCACCACCACAGCGCAAATGGCTGTCCTCACTTTCACAAAATACACTGCCATATCAGCAAAACCTCAGGACTGCATTGGCCGGGAATTGAACCCGGGCCTCCCGCGTGGCAGGCGAGAATTCTACAACTGAACCACCGATGCTCCACAGATACTTAACTTTACACTTACTCGTGTACTTTAGTGTATGAAACAAAGCAGGAGTGTCAGGATGCCTTGCCATCACCTCCATACATTCTCAACCAAGCCTGGCTAGCTCAGTCGGTAGAGCATGAGACTTTTATTCTCAGGGTCGTGGGTTCGATCCCCATGTTGGGCGGATGTTTTTTCTTTTCCTGTACCATTGTATGTGGAACACTGTATACATCAGGGCTGGCCAAACCGGTCCTCGAGATCTACCAACAGTACATGTTTTCCAGGCCTCCTGGAGATCTGTAGAATTGTCAGTTAGGAATGAATGCAGCACATCCTAATTAGTAATGACTGCACCTGTGCACCAGCTAGGTGGTCTGGAAAATGTGAACTGTTGGTAGATCTCGAGGACTGGTTTGGCCAGCCCTGGTATACATGCACCACCACAGCGCAAATGGCTGTCCTCACTTTCACAAAATACACTGCCATATCAGCAAAAACTCAGGACTGCATTGGCTGGGAATCGATTCCGGGCCTCACGCGTGGCAGGCGAGAATTCTACCACTGAACCACCAATGCTCCACAGATGCCTAATTTTACACTTACTCATGTACTTTAGTGTATAAAACAAAGCAGGAGTGTCAGGATGCCTTGCCTTGCCATCACATCCAAGCCTACGTAACCAAGCCCGACTAGCACAGTCGCTAGAGCATAAGACTATTAATCTTAGGGTCATGTATTTGAGCTCCATGTTGGGCAGTTGTTTTTTTCTCTTCCTGTACCATTGTATGTGGAACAGTGTATACTTGCATCACCACAGCGCAAATGGCTGTCCTCACTTTCACAAAATGCACTGCCCTATCAGCAAAAACTCAGGAATGTATTGACCGGGAATTGAACCCGGCCTCCCACGTGGCCGGCTAGATTTCTACCACTGAACCACCAATGATCCACAGATGCTTAATTTTAGACTTACTCATGTACTTTAGTGTACAAAACAAAGCAGGAGAGTCAAGATGCTTTGCCTTGCCATCACCACAACTCCTCGGTAACCAAGCATTGCTAACTCAGTCGGTAAAGCATGAGACTCTTAATCTCAGGGTCGTGGGTTCGAGCCCCACATTGGGCGGATGTTTTTTTTCTTTTCCTGTACCATTGTATGTGGAACACTGTCAACTTGCACCACCACAGCGCAAATGGCTGTCCTTACTTTCACAAAATGCACTGCCATATCAGCAAAAACTCAGGACTGCACTGGCCGGGAATCGAACCCGGGCCTTCCGCGTGGCAGGCAAGAATTCTACCACTGAACCACCAATGCTCCACAGATACTTATTTTTACACTTACTCGTGTACTTTAGTGTATGAAACAAAGCAGGAGTGTCAGGATGCCTTGCCTTGCCATCACCTCCATACATTCTCAACCCGGCCTGGCTAGCTCAGTCGGTAGAGCATGAGACTCTTAATCTCAGGGTCGTGGGTTCGAGCCCCACATTGGGCAGATGTTTTTTCTTTTCCTGTACCATTGTATGTGGAACACTGTATATTTGCACCACCACAGCGCAAATGGCTGTACTCACTTTCACAAAATACACTGCCATATCAGCAAAAACTCAGGACTGCATTGGCCGGGAATCGATTCCGGGCCTCACGCGTGGCAGGCGAGAATTCTACCACTGAACCACCAATGCTCCACAGATGCCTAATTTTACACTTACTCATGTACTTTAGTGTATAAAACAAAGCAGGAGTGTCAGGATGCCTTGCCATCACCTCCAAGCCTACGTAACCAAGCCTGACTAGCACAGTCACTAGAGCATAAGACTATTAATCTTAGGGTCATGTATTTGAGCTCCATGTTGGGCAGTTGTTTTTTTCTCTTCCTGTACCATTGTATGTGGAACAGTGTATACTTGCATCACCACAGCGCAAATGGCTGTCCTCACTTTCACAAAATGCACTGCCATATCAGCAAAAATTCAGGACTGCATTGGCCGGGAATCTAACCAAGGCCTCCCGCGTGGCAGGCGAGAATTCTACCACTGAACCACCAATGCTCCACAGATACTTAATTTTACACTTACTCGTGTACTTTAGTGTATGAAACAAAGCAGGAGTGTCAGGATGCCTTGCCTTGCCATCACCTCCATACATTCTCAACCAAGCCTGGCTAGCTCAGTCAGTAGAGCATGAGACTCTTAATCTCAGGGTCGTGGGTTAGAGCCCCACTTTGTGCGGATGTGTTTTCTTTTCCTGTACCATTGTATGTGGAACACTGTATACTTGCACCACCACAGCGCAAATAGCTGTCCTCACTTTCACAAAATACACTGCCATATCAGCAAAAACTCAGGACTGCATTGGCTGGGAATCGATTCCGGGCCTCACGCGTGGCAGGCGAGAATTCTACCACTGAACCACCAAAGCTCCACAGGTACTTTATTTTACACTTACTCGTGTACTTTAGTGTATGAAACAAAGCAGGAGTGTCAGGATGCCTTGCCTTGCCATCACCTCCATACATTCGCAAACAAGCCTGGCTAGCTCAGTCGGTAGAGCATGAGACTCTTAATTTCAGGGTCGTGGGTTCAAGCCCCACGTTGGGTGGATGTTTTTTCTTTTCCTGTACCATTGTATGTGGAACACTGTCAACTTGCACCACCACAGCGCAAATGGCTGTCCTCACTTTCACAAAATGCACTGCCATATCAGCAAAAACTCAGGACTGCATTGGCCGGGAATCGATTCCGGGCCTCACGCGTGGCAGGCGAGAATTCTACTACTGAACCACCAATGCTCCACAGATGCCTAATTTTACACTTACTCATGTACTTTAGTGTATAAAACAAAGCAGGAGTGTCAGGATGCCTTGCCTTGCCATCACCTCCAAGCCTACGTAACCAAGCCCGACTAGCACAGTCGCTAGAGCATAAGACTATTAATCTTAGGGTCATGTATTTGAGCTCCATGTTGGGCAGTTGTTTTTTTCTCTTCCTGTACCATTGTATGTGGAACAGTGTATACTTGCATCACCACAGCGCAAATGGCTGTCCTCACTTTCACAAAATGCACTGCCCTATCAGCAAAAACTCAGGAATGTATTGACCGGGAATTGAACCCGGCCTCCCACGTGGCCGGCTAGATTTCTACCACTGAACCACCAATGATCCACAGATGCTTAATTTTAGACTTACTCATGTACTTTAGTGTACAAAACAAAGCAAGAGAGTCAGGGTGCCTTGCCTTGCCATCACCACAACTCCTCGGTTACCAAGCATTGCTAACTCAGTCGGTAAAGCATGAGACTCTTAATCTCAGGGTCGTGGGTTCGAGCCCCACATTGGGCGGATGTTTTTTTTCTTTTCCTGTACCATTGTATGTGGAACACTGTCAACTTGCACCACCACAGCGCAAATGGCTGTCCTCACTTTCACAAAATGCACTGCCATATCAGCAAAAACTCAGGACTGCATTGGCCGGGAATCGAACCCAGGCCTCCCGCGTGGCAGGCGAGAATTCTACCACTGAACCACCAATGCTCCACAGATACTTAATTTTACACTTACTCGTGTACTTTAGTGTATGAAACAGAGCAGGAGTGTCAGCATGCCTTGCCTTGCCATCACCTCCATACATTCTCAACCAAGTCTGGCTAGCTCAGTCGGTAGAGCATGAGACTCTTAATCTCAGGGTCGTGGGTTCGAGCCCCACATTGGGCGGATGTTTTTTTTCTTTTCCTGTACCATTGTATGTGGAACACTGTATACTTGCACCACAACAGCGCAAATGGCTGTCCTCACTTTCACAAAATACACTGCCATATCAGCAAAAACTCAGGACTGCATTGGCCGGGAATCGATTACGAGGCTCAAGCGTGGCAGGCGAGAATTCTACCACTGAACCACCAATGCTCCACAGATGCCTAATTTTACACTTACTCATGTACTTTAGTGTATAAAACAAAGCAGGAGTGTCAGGATGCCTTGCCTTGCCATCACATCCAAGCCTACGTAACCAAGCCCGACTAGCACAGTTGCTAGAGCATAAGACTATTAATCTTAGGGTCATGTATTTGAGCTCCATGTTGGGCAGTTGTTTTTTTCTCTTCCTGTACCATTGTATGTGGAACAGTGTATACTTGCATCACCACAGCGCAAATGGCTGTCCTCACTTTCACAAAATGCACTGCCCTATCAGCAAAAACTCAGGAATGTATTGACCGGGAATTGAACCCGGCCTCCCACGTGGCCGGCTAGATTTCTACCACTGAACCACCAATGATCCACAGATGCTTAATTTTAGACTTACTCATGTACTTTAGTGTACAAAACAAAGCAGGAGAGTCAGGATGCCTTGCCTTGCCATCACCACAACTCCTCGGTTACCAAGCATTGCTAACTCAGTTGGTAAAGCTTGAGACTCTTAATCGCAGGGTCGTGGGTTCGAGCCCCACATTGGGCGGATGTTTTTTTTCTCTTCCTGTACCATTGTATGTGGAACACTGTCAACTTGCACCACCACAGCGCAAATGGCTGTCCTCACTTTCACAAAATGCACTGCCATATCAGCAAAAACTCAGGACTGCATTGGCCAGGAATCGAACCCGTGCCTCCCGCGTGGCAGGCGAGAATTCTACCACTGAACCACCAATGCTCCACAGATACTTAACTTTACACTTACTCGTGTACTTTAGTGTATGAAACAAAGCAGGAGTGTCAGGATGCCTTGCCATCACCTCCATACATTCTCAACCAAGCCTGGCTAGCTCAGTCGGTAGAGCACGAGACTTTTAATCTCAGGGTCGTGGGTTCGAGCCCCACATTGGGCGGATGTTTTTTCTTTTCCTGTACCATTGTATGTGGAACACTGTATACTTGCACCACCACAGCGCAAATGGCTGTCCTCACTTTCACAAAATACACTGCCATATCAGCAAAAACTCAGTACTGCATTGGCCGGGAATCGATTCCGGGCCTCACGCGTGGCAGGCAAGAATTCTACCACTGAACCACCAATGCTCCACAGATGCCTAATTTTACACTTACTCATGTACTTTAGTGTATAAAACAAAGCAGGAGTGTCAGGATGCCTTGCCATCACCTCCAAGCCTACGTAACCAAGCCCGACTAGCACAGTCGCTAGAGCATAAGACTATTAATCTTAGGGTCATGTATTTGAGCTCCATGTTGGGCAGTTGTTTTTTTCTCTTCCTGTACCATTGTATGTGGAACAGTGTATACTTGCATCACCACAGCGCAAATGGCTGTCCTCACTTTCACAAAATGCACTGCCCTATCAGCAAAAACTCAGGAATGTATTGACCGGGAATTGAACCCGGCCTCCCACGTGGCCGGCTAGATTTCTACCACTGAACCACCAATGATCCACAGATGCTTAATTTTAGACTTACTCATGTACTTTAGTGTACAAAACAAAGCAGGAAAGTCAGGATGCCTTGCCTTGTAATCACCACAACTCCTCGGTTACCAAGCATTGCTAACTCAGTCGGTAAAGCATGAGACTCTTAATCTCAGGGTTGTGGGTTCGAGCCCCACATTGGGCGGATGTTTTTTTTCTTTTCCTGTACCATTGTATGTGGAACACTGTCAACTTGCACCACCACAGCGCAAATGGCTGTCCTCACTTTCACAAAATGCACTGCCATATCAGCGAAAACTCAGGACTGCATTGGCCGGGAATCGAACCCGGGCCTCCCGCATGGCAGGCGAGAGTTCTACCACTGAACCACCAATGCTCCACAGATACTTGACTTTACACTTACTCGTGTACTTTAGTGTATGAAACAAAGCAGGAGTGTCAGGATGCCTTGCCTTGCCATCACCTCCATACATTCTCAACCAATCCTGGCTAGCTCAGTCGGTAGAGCATGAGACTTTTAATCTCAGGATTGTGGGTTCGAGCCCCACGTTGGGCGGATGTTTTTTCTTTTCTTGTACCATTGTATGTGGAACACTGTATACTTGCACCACCACAGCGCAAATGGCTGTCCTCACTTTCACAAAAAACACTGCCATATCAGCAAAAACTCAGGACTGCATTGGCCGGGAATCGATTCCGGGCCTCAAGCGTGGCAGGCGAGAATTCTACCACTGAACCACCAATGATCCACAGATGCTTAATTTTAGACTTACTCATGTACTTTAGTGTACAAAACAAAGCAGGAGAGTCAGGATGCCTTGCCTTGCCATCACCACAACTCCTCTGTTACCAAGCATTGCTAACTCAGTCGGTAAAGCATGAGACTCTTAATCTCAGGGTCGTGGGTTCGAGCCCCACGTTGTGCGGATGTTTTTTCTTTTCCTGTACCATTGTATGTGGAACACTGTCAACTTGCACCACCACAGCGCAAATGGCTGTCCTCTCTTTCACAAAATACACTGCCATATCAGCAAAAACTCAGGACTGCATTGGCCGGGAATCGATTCCGGGCCTCATGAGTGGCAGGCGAAAATTCTACCACTGAACCACCAATGCTCCACAGATGCCTAATTTTACACTTACTCATGTACTTTAGTGTATAAAACAAAGCAGGAGTGTCAGGATGCCTTGCCTTGCCATCACCTCCAAGCCTACGTAACCAAGCATGACTAGCACAGTCGCTAGAGCATAAGACTATTAATCTTAGGGTCATGTATTTGAGCTCCATGTTGGGCAGTTGTTTTTTTCTCTTCCTTTACCATTGTATGTGGAACAGTGTATACTTGCATCACCACAGCGCAAATGGCTGTCCTCACTTTCACAAAATGCACTGCCCTATCAGCAAAAACTCAGGAATGTATTGACCGGGAATTTAACCCGGCCTCCCACGTGGCCGGCTAGATTTCTACCACTGAACCACCAATGATCCACAGATGCTTAATTTTAGACTTACTCATGTACTTTAGTGTACAGAACAAAGCAGGAGAGTCAGGATGCCTTGCCTTGCCATCACCACAACTCCTCGGTTACCAAGCATTACTAACTCAGTCGGTAAAGCATGAGACTCTTAATCTCAGGGTCGTGGGTTCGAACCCCACATTGGGCGGATGTTTTTTTTCTTTTCCTGTACCATTGTATGTGGAACACTGTCAACTTGCCCCACCACAGCGCAAATGGCTGTCCTCACTTTCACAAAATGCACTGTCATATCAGCAAAGACTCAGCACTGCATTGGCCGGGAATCGAACCCGGGCCTCCCGCGTGGCAGGCGAGAATTCTACCACTGAACCACCAATGCTCCACGGATACTTAATTTTACACTTACTCGTGTACTTTAGTGTATGAAATAAAGCAGGAGTGTCAGGATGCCTTGCCTTGCCATCACCTCCATACATTCTCAACCAAGCCTGGCTAGCTCAGTCGGTAGAGCATGAGACTCTTAATCTCAGGGTCGTGGGTTCGAGCCCCACGTTAGGCGGATGTTTTTTCTTTTCCTGTACCATTGTATGTGGAACACTGTATACTTGCACCACCACAGCGCAAATGGCTGTCCTCACTTTCACAAAATGCACTGCCCTATCAGCAAAAACTCAGGAATGTATTGACCGGGAATTGAACCCGGCCTCCTACGTGGTCGGCTAGATTTCTACCACTGAACCACCAATGATCCACAGATGCTTAATTTTAGACTTACTCATGTACTTTAGTGTACAAAACAAAGCAGGAGAGTCAGGATGACTTTCCTTGCCATCACCACAGCTCCTCGGTTACCAAGCATTGCTAACTCAGTCGGTAAAGCATGAGACTCTTAATCTCAGGGTCGTGGGTTCGAGCCCCACATTGGGCGGATTTTTTTCTTTTTCTTTTCCTGTACCATTGTATGTGGAACACTGTCAACTTGCCCCACCACAGCGCAAATGGCTGTCCTCACTTTCACAAAATGCACTGCCATATCAGCAAAAATTCAGCACTGCATTGGCGGAAATCGAACCCGGGCCTCCCGCATGGCAGGCAAGAATTCTACCACTGAACCACCAATGCTCCACAAATACTTAATTTTACACTTACTCGTGTACTTTAGTGTATGAAACAAAGCAGGAGTGTCAGGATGCCTTGCCTTGCCATCACCTCTATATATTCTCAACCAAGCCTGGCTAGCTCAGTTGGTAGAGCATGAGACTCTTAATCTCATGGTTGTGGGTTCGAGCCCCACGTTGGCTGGATGTTTTTTCTTTTCCTGTACCATTGTATGTGGAACACTGTCAACTTGCACCACCACAGCGCAAATGGCTGTCCTCACTTTCACAAAATACACTGCCATATCAGCAAAAACTCAGGACTGCATTGGCCGGGAATCGATTCCGGGCCTCACGCGTGGCAGGCGAGAATTCTACCACTGAACCACAAATGCTCCACAGATGCCTAATTTTACACTTACTCATGTACTTTAGTGTATAAAACAAAGCAGGAGTGTCAGGATGCCTTGCCTTGCCATCACCTCCAAGCCTACGTAACCAAGCCCGACTAGCACAGTCGCTAGAGCATAAGACTATTAATCTTAGGGTCATGTATTTGAGCTCCATGTTGGGCAGTTGTTTTTTTCTCTTCCTGTACCATTGTATGTGGAACAGTGTATACTTGCATCACCACAGCGCAAATGGCTGTCCTCACTTTCACAAAATGCACTGCCCTATCAGCAAAAACTCAGGAATGTATTGACCGTGAATTGAACCCGGCCTCCCACGTGGCCGGCTAGATTTCTACCACTGAACCACCAATGATCCACAGATGCTTAATTTTAGACTTACTCATGTACTTTAGTGTACAAAACAAAGCAGGAGAGTCAGGATGCCTTGCCTTGCCATCACCACAACTCCTCGGTTACCAAGCATTGCTAACTCAGTCGGTAAAGCATGAGACTCTTAATCTCAGGGTCGTGGGTTCGAGCCCCACGTTGTGCGGATGTTTTTTCTTTTCCTGTACCATTGTATGTGGAACACTGTCAACTTGCACCACCACAGCGCAAATGGCTGTCCTCACTTTCACAAAATACACTGCCATATCAGCAAAAACTCAGGACTGCATTGGCCGGGAATCGATTCCGGGCCTCATGAGTGGCAGGCGAAAATTCTACCACTGAACCACCAATGCTCCACAGATGCCTAATTTTACACTTACTCATGTACTTTAGTGTATAAAACAAAGCAGGAGTGTCAGGATGCCTTGCCTTGCCATCACCTCCAAGCCTACGTAACCAAGCCCGACTAGCACAGTCGCTAGAGCATAAGACTATTAATCTTAGGGTCATGTATTTGAGCTCCATGTTGGGCAGTTGTTTTTTTCTCTTCCTTTACCATTGTATGTGGAACAGTGTATACTTGCATCACCACAGCGCAAATGGCTGTCCTCACTTTCACAAAATGCACTGCCCTATCAGCAAAAACTCAGGAATGTATTGACCGGGAATTGAACCCGGCCTCCCACGTGGCCGGCTAGATTTCTACCACTGAACCACCAATGATCCACAGATGCTTAATTTTAGACTTACTCATGTACTTTAGTGTACAGAACAAAGCAGGAGAGTCAGGATGCCTTGCCTTGCCATCACCACAACTCCTCGGTTACCAAGCATTGCTAACTCAGTCGGTAAAGCATGAGACTCTTAATCTCAGGGTCGTGGGTTCGAGCCCCACATTGGGCGGATGTTTTTTTTCTTTTCCTGTACCATTGTATGTGGAACACTGTCAACTTACCCCACCACAGCGCAAATGGCTGTCCTCACTTTCACAAAATGCACTGCCATATCAGCAAAAATTCAGGACTGCATTGGCTGGAAATCGAACCCGGGCCTCCCGCGTGGCAGGCGAGAATTCTACCACTGAACCACCAATGCTCCACAGGTACTTAATTTTACACTTACTCGTGTACTTTAGTGTATGAAACAAAGCAGGAGTGTCAGGATGCCTTGCCTTGCCATCACCTCCATACATTCTCAACCAAGCCTGGCTAACTCAGTCGGTAGAGCATGAGACTCTTAAACTCAGGGTCGTGGGTTCGAGCCCCACGTTGGGCGGATGTTTTTTCTTTTCCTGTACCATTGTATGTGGAACACTGTCAACTTGCACCACCACAGCGCAAATGGCTGTCCTCACTTTCACAAAATACACTGCCATATCAGCAAAAACTCAGGACTGCATTGGCCGGGAATCGATTCCGGGCCTCACGAGTGGCAGGCGAGAATTCTACCACTGAACCACCAATGCTCCACAGATGCCTAATTTTACACTTACTCATGTACTTTAGTGTATAAAACAAAGCAGGAGTGTCAGGATGCCTTGCCTTGCCATCACCTCCAAGCCTACGTAACCAAGCCCGACTAGCACAGTCGCTAGAGCATAAGACTATTAATCTTAGGGTCATGTATTTGAGCTCCTTGTTGGGCAGTTGTTTTTTTGTCTTCCTTTACCATTGTATGTGGAACAGTGTATACTTGCATCACCACAGCGCAAATGGCTGTCCTCACTTTCACAAAATGCACTGCCCTATCAGCAAAAACTCAGGAATGTATTGACCGTGAATTGAACCCGGCCTCCCACGTGGCCGGCTAGATTTCTACCACTGAACCACCAATGATCCACAGATGCTTAATTTTAGACTTACTCATGTACTTTAGTGTACAAAACAAAGCAGGAGAGTCAGGATGCCTTGCCTTGCCATCACCACAACTCCTCGGTTACCAAGCATTGCTAACTCAGTCGGTAAAGCATGAGACTCTTAATCTCAGGGTCGTGGGTTCGAGCCCCACATTGGGCGGATGTTTTTATTCTTTTCCTGTACCATTGTATGTGGAACACTGTCAACTTGCACCACCACAGCGCAAATGGCTGTCCTCACTTTCACAAAATGCACTGCCATATCAGCAAAAAATCAGTACTGCATTGGCCGGGAATCGAACCCAGGCCTCCCGCGTGGCAGGCGAGAATTCTACCACTGAACCACCAATGCTCCACAGGTACTTAATTTTACACTTACTCGTGTACTTTAGTGTATGAAACAAAGCAGGAGTGTCAGGATGCCTTGCCTTGCCTTGCCATCACCTCCATACATTCGCAACCAAGCCTGGCTAGCTCAGTCGGTAGAGCATGAGACTCTTAATCTCAGGGTCGTGGGTTCGAGCCCCACGTTGGGCGGATGTTTTTTCTTTTCCTGTACCATTGTATGTGGTACACTGTATACTTGCACCACCACAGCGCAAATGGCTGTCCTCACTTTCACAAAATACACTGCCATATCAGCAAAAACTCAGGACTGCATTGGCCGGGAATCGATTGCGGGCCTCACGCGTGGCAGGCGAGAATTCTACCACTGAACCACCAATGCTCCACAGATGCCTAATTTTACACTTACTCATGTACTTTAGTGTATAAAACAAAGCAGGAGTATCAGGATGCCTTGCCTTGCCATCACCTCCAAGCCTACGTAACCAAGCCCGACTAGCACAGTCGCTAGAGCATAAGACTATTAATCTTAGGGTCATGTATTTGAGCTCCATGTTGGGCAGTTGTTTTTTTCTCTTCCTGTACCATTGTATGTGGAACAGTGTATACTTGCATCACCACAGCGTAAATGGCTGTCCTCACTTTCACAAAATGCACTGCCCTATCAGCAAAAACTCAGGAATGTATTGACCGGGAATTGAACCCGGCCTCCCACGTGGCCGGCTAGATTTCTACCACTGAACCACCACTGATCCACAGATGCTTAATTTTAGACTTACTCATGTACTTTAGTGTACAAAACAAAGCAGGAGAGTCAGGATGCCTTGCCTTGCCATCACCACAACTCCTCGGTTACCAAGCATTGCTAACTCAGTCGGTAAAGCATGAGACTCTTAATCTCAGGGTCGTGGGTTCGAGCCCCACATTGGGCGGATGTTTTTTTTCTTTTCCTGTACCATTGTATGTGGAACACTGTCAACTTGCACCACCACAGCGCAAATGGCTGTCCTCACTTTCACAAAATGCACTGCCATATCAGCAAAAACTTAGGACTGCATTGGCCGGGAATCGAACCCGGGCCTCCCGCGTGGCAGGCAAGAATTCTACCACTGAACCACCAATGCTCCACAGGTACTTAATGTTACACTTACCCGTGTACTTTAGTGTATGAAACAAAGCAGGAGTGTCAGGATGCCTTGCCTTGCCATCACCTCCATACATTCTCAACCAAGCCTGGCTAACTCAGTCGGTAGAGCATGAGACTCTTAATCTCAGGGTCGTGGGTTCGAGCCCCACGTTGGGCGGATGTTTTTTCTTTTCCTGTACCATTGTATGTGGAACACTGTCAACTTGCACCACCACAGCGCAAATGGCTGTCCTCACTTTCACAAAATACACTGCCATATCAGCAAAAACTCAGGACTGCATTGGCCGGGAATCGATTCCGGGCCTCACGAGTGGCAGGCGAGAATTCTACCACTGAACCACCAATGCTCCACAGATGCCTAATTTTACACTTACTCATGTACTTTAGTGTATAAAACAAAGCAGGAGTGTCAGGATGCCTTGCCTTGCCATCACCTCCAAGCCTACGTAACCAAGCCCGACTAGCACAGTCGCTAGAGCATAAGACTATTAATCTTAGGGTCATGTATTTGAGCTCCATGTTGGGCAGTTGTTTTTTTGTCTTCCTTTACCATTGTATGTGGAACAGTGTATACTTGCATCACCACAGCGCAAATGGCTGTCCTCACTTTCACAAAATGCACTGCCCTATCAGCAAAAACTCAGGAATGTATTGACCGTGAATTGAACCCGGCCTCCCACGTGGCCGGCTAGATTTCTACCACTGAACCACCAATGATCCACAGATGCTTAATTTTAGACTTACTCATGTACTTTAGTGTACAAAACAAAGCAGGAGAGTCAGGATGCCTTGCCTTGCCATCACCACAACTCCTCGGTTACCAAGCATTGCTAACTCAGTCGGTAAAGCATGAGACTCTTAATCTCAGGGTCGTGGGTTCGAGCCCCACATTGGGCGGATGTTTTTATTCTTTTCCTGTACCATTGTATGTGGAACACTGTCAACTTGCACCACCACAGCGCAAATGGCTGTCCTCACTTTCACAAAATGCACTGCCATATCAGCAAAAAATCAGGACTGCATTGGCCGGGAATCGAACCCAGGCCTCCCGCGTGGCAGGCGAGAATTCTACCACTGAACCACCAATGCTCCACAGGTACTTAATTTTACACTTACTCGTGTACTTTAGTGTATGAAACAAAGCAGGAGTGTCAGGATGCCTTGCCTTGCCTTGCCATCACCTCCATACATTCGCAACCAAGCCTGGCTAGCTCAGTCGGTAGAGCATGAGACTCTTAATCTCAGGGTCGTGGGTTCGAGCCCCACGTTAGGCGGATGTTTTTTCTTTTCCTGTACCATTGTATGTGGAACACTGTATACTTGCACCACCACAGCGCAAATTGCTGTCCTCACTTTCACAAAATACACTGCCATATCAGCAAAAACTCAGGACTGCATTGGCCGGGAATCGATTGCGGGCCTCACGCGTGGCAGGCGAGAATTCTACCACTGAACCACCAATGCTCCACAGATGCCTAATTTTACACTTACTCATGTACTTTAGTGTATAAAACAAAGCAGGAGTATCAGGATGCCTTGCCTTGCCATCACCTCCAAGCCTACGTAACCAAGCCCGACTAGCACAGTCGCTAGAGCATAAGACTATTAATCTTAGGGTCATGTATTTGAGCTCCATGTTGGGCAGTTGTTTTTTTCTCTTCCTGTACCATTGTATGTGGAACAGTGTATACTTGCATCACCACAGCGTAAATGGCTGTCCTCACTTTCACAAAATGCACTGCCCTATCAGCAAAAACTCAGGAATGTATTGACCGGGAATTGAACCCGGCCTCCCACGTAGCCGGCTAGATTTCTACCACTGAACCACCAATGATCCACAGATGCTTAATTTTAGACTTACTCATGTACTTTAGTGTACAAAACAAAGCAGGAGAGTCAGGATGCCTTGCCTTGCCATCACCACAACTCCTCGGTTACCAAGCATTGCTAACTCAGTCGGTAAAGCATGAGACTCTTAATCTCAGGGTCGTGGGTTCGAGCCCCACATTGGGCGGATGTTTTTTTTCTTTTCCTGTACCATTGTATGTGGAACACTGTCAACTTGCACCACCACAGCGCAAATGGCTGTCCTCACTTTCACAAAATGCACTGCCATATCAGCAAAAAATTAGGACTGCATTGGCCGGGAATCGAACCCGGGCCTCCCGCGTGGCAGGCGAGAATTCTACCACTGAACCACCAATGCTCCACAGGTACTTAATGTTACACTTACCCGTGTACTTTAGTGTATGAAACAAAGCAGGAGTGTCAGGATGCCTTGCCTTGCCATCACCTCCATACATTCTCAACCAAGCCTGGCTAACTCAGTCGGTAGAGCATGAGACTCTTAATCTCAGGGTCGTGGGTTCGAGCCCCACGTTGGGCGGATGTTTTTTCTTTTCCTGTACCATTGTATGTGGAACACTGTCAACTTGCACCACCACAGCGCAAATGGCTGTCCTCACTTTCACAAAATACACTGCCATATCAGCAAAAACTCAGTACTGCATAGGCCGGGAGTCGATTCCGGGCCTCACGAGTGGCAGGCGAGAATTCTACCACTGAACCACCAATGCTCCACAGATGCCTAATTTTACACTTACTCATGTACTTTAGTGTATAAAACAAAGCAGGAGTGTCAGGATGCCTTGCCTTGCCATCACCTCCAAGCCTACGTAACCAAGCCCGACTAGCACAGTCGCTAGAGCATAAGACTATTAATCTTAGGGTCATGTATTTGAGCTCCATGTTGGGCAGTTGTTTTTTTCTCTTCCTTTACCATTGTATGTGGAACAGTGTATACTTGCATCACCACAGCGCAAATGGCTGTCCTCACTTTCACAAAATGCACTGCCCTATCAGCAAAAACTCAGGAATGTATTGACCGGGAATTGAACCCGGCCTCCCACGTGGCCGGCTAGATTTCTACCACTGAACCACCAATGATCCACAGATGCTTAATTTTAGACTTACTCATGTACTTTAGTGTACAAAACAAAGCAGGAGAGTCAGGATGCCTTGCCTTGCCATCACCACAACTCCTCGGTTACCAAGCATTGCTAACTCAGTCGGTAAAGCATGAGACTCTTAATCTCAGGGTCGTGGGTTCGAGCCCCACATTGGGTGGATGTTTTTATTCTTTTCCTGTACCATTGTATGTGGAACACTGTCAACTTGCACCACCACAGCGCAAATGGCTGTCCTCACTTTCACAAAATGCACTGCCATATCAGCAAAAAATCAGGACTGCATTGGCCGGGAATCGAACCCGGGCCTCCCGCGTGGCAGGCGAGAATTCTACCACTGAACCACCAATGCTCCACAGGTACTTAATTTTACACTTACTCGTGTACTTTAGTGTATGAAACAAAGCTGGAGTGTCAGGATGCCTTGCCTTGCCATCACCTCCATACATTCGCAACCAAGCCTGGCTAGCTCAGTCGGTAGAGCATGAGACTCTTAATCTCAGGGTCGTGGGTTCGAGCCCCACGTTGGGCGGATGTTTTTTCTTTTCCTGTACCATTGTATGTGGAACACTGTGTACTTGCACCACCACAGCGCAAATGGCTGTCCTCACTTTCACAAAATACACTGCCATATCAGCAAAAACTCAGGACTGCATTGGCCGGGAATCGATTGCGGGCCTCACGCGTGGCAGGCGAGAATTCTACCACTGAACCACCAATGCTCCACAGATGCCTAATTTTACACTTACTCATGTACTTTAGTGTATAAAACAAAGCAGGAGTATCAGGATGCCTTGCCTTGCCATAACCTCCAAGCCTACGTAACCAAGCCCGACTAGCACAGTCGCTAGAGCATAAGACTATTAATCTTAGGGTCATGTATTTGAGCTCCATGTTGGGCAGTTGTTTTTCTCTCTTCCTGTACCATTGTATGTGGAACAGTGTATACTTGCATCACCACAGCGTAAATGGCTGTCCTCACTTTCACAAAATGCACTGCCCTATCAGCAAAAACTCAGGAATGTATTGACCGGGAATTGAACCCGGCCTCCCACGTGGCCGGCTAGATTTCTACCACTGAACCACCAATGATCCACAGATGCTTAATTTTAGACTTACTCATGTACTTTAGTGTACAAAACAAAGCAGGAGAGTCAGGATGCCTTGCCTTGCCATCACCACAACTCTTCGGTTACCAAGCATTGCTAACTCAGTCGGTAAAGCATGAGACTCTTAATCTCAGGGTCGTGGGTTCGAGCCCCACATTGGGCGGATGTTTTTTTTCTTTTCCTGTACCATTGTATGTGGAACACTGTCAACTTGCACCACCACAGCGCAAATGGCTGTCCTCACTTTCACAAAATGCACTGCCATATCAGCAAAAACTTAGGACTGCATTGGCCGGGAATCGAACCCGGGCCTCCCGCGTGGCAGGCGAGAATTCTACCACTGAACCACCAATGCTCCACAGGAACTTAATGTTACACTTACTTGTGTACTTTAGTGTATGAAACAAAGCAGGAGTGTCAGGATGCCTTGCCTTGCCATCACCTCCATACATTCTCAACCAAGCCTGGCTAACTCAGTCGGTAGAGCATGAGACTCTTAATCTCAGGGTCGTGGGTTCGAGCCCCACGTTGGGCGGATGTTTTTTCTTTTCCTGTACCATTGTATGTGGAACACTGTCAACTTGCACCACCACAGCGCAAATGTCTGTCCTCACTTTCACAAAATACACTGCCATATCAGCAAAAACTCAGGACTGCATTGGCCGGGAATCGATTCCGGGCCTCAC
Organism: Pseudophryne corroboree; assembly: GCF_028390025.1. Taxonomy (NCBI): domain Eukaryota; kingdom Metazoa; phylum Chordata; class Amphibia; order Anura; family Myobatrachidae; genus Pseudophryne; species Pseudophryne corroboree. Next base: position 440,527,001 of record NC_086446.1, read on the forward strand.
GAGTGGCAGGCGAGAATTCTACCACTGAACCACCAATGCTCCACAGATGCCTAATTTTACACTTACTCATGTACTTTAGTGTATAAAACAAAGCAGGAGTGTCAGGATGCCTTGCCTTGCCATCACCTCCAAGCCTACGTAACCAAGCCCGACTAGCACAGTCGCTAGAGCATAAGACTATTAATCTTAGGGTCATGTATTTGAGCTTCATGTTGGGCAGTTGTTTTTTTGTCTTCCTTTACCATTGTATGTGGAACAGTGTATACTGTACTTGCATCACCACAGCGCAAATGGCTGTCCTCACTTTCACAAAATGCACTGCCCTATCAGCAAAAACTCAGGAATGTATTGACCGTGAATTGAACCCGGCCTCCCACGTGGCCGGCTAGATTTCTACCACTGAACCACCAATGATCCACAGATGCTTAATTTTAGACTTACTCATGTACTTTAGTGTACAAAACAAAGCAGGAGAGTCAGGATGCCTTGCCTTGCCATCACCACAACTCCTCGGTTACCAAGCATTGCTAACTCAGTCGGTAAAGCATGAGACTCTTAATCTCAGGGTCGTGGGTTCGAGCCCCACATTGGGCGGATATTTTTATTCTTTTCCTGTACCATTGTATGTGGAACACTGTCAACTTGCACCACCACAGCGCAAATGGCTGTCCTCACTTTCACAAAATGCACTGCCATATCAGCAAAAAAATCAGGACTGCATTGGCCGGGAATCGAACCCTGGCCTCCCGCGTGGCAGGCGAGAATTCTACCACTGAACCACCAATGCTCCACAGGTACTTAATTTTACACTTACTCGTGTACTTTAGTGTATGAAACAAAGCAGGAGTGTCAGGATGCCTTGCCTTGCCTTGCCATCACCTCCATACATTCACAACCAAGCCTGGCTAGCTCAGTCGGTAGAGCATGAGACTCTTAATCTCAGAGTCGTGGGATCGAGCCCCACGTTGGGCGGATGTTTTTTCTTTTCCTGTACCATTGTATGTGGAACACTGTATACTTGCACCACCACAGCGCAAATGGCTGTCCTCACTTTCACAAAATACACTGCCATATCAGCAAAAACTCAGGACTGCATTGGCCGGGAATCGATTGCGGGCCTCACGCGTGGCAGGCGAGAATTCTACCACTGAACCACCAATGCTCCACAGATGCCTAATTTTACACTTACTCATGTACTTTAGTGTATAAAACAAAGCAGGAGTATCAGGATGCCTTGCCTTGCCATAACCACCAAGCCTACGTAACCAAGCCCGACTAGCACAGTCGCTAGAACATAAGACTATTAATCTTAGGGTCATGTATTTGAGCTCCATGTTGGGCAGTTGTTTTTTTCTCTTCCTGTACCATTGTATGTGGAACAGTGTATACTTGCATCACCACAGCGTAAATGGCTGTCCTCACTTTCACAAAATGCACTGCCCTATCAGCAAAAACTCAGGAATGTATTGACCGGGAATTGAACCCGGCCTCCCACGTGGCCGGCTAGATTTCTACCACTGAACCACCAATGATCCACAGATGCTTAATTTTAGACTTACTCATGTACTTTAGTGTACAAAACAAAGCAGGAGAGTCAGGATGCCTTGCCTTGCCATCACCACAACTCTTCGGTTACCAAGCATTGCTAACTCAGTCGGTAAAGCATGAGACTCTTAATCTCAGGGTCGTGGGTTCGAGCCCCACATTGGGCGGATGTTTTTTTTCTTTTCCTGTACCATTGTATGTGGAACACTGTCAACTTGCACCACCACAGCGCAAATTGCTGTCCTCACTTTCACAAAATGCACTGCCATATCAGCAAAAACTTAGGACTGCATTGGCCGGGAATCAAACCCGGGCCTCCCGCGTGGCAGGCGAGAATTCTACCACTGAACCACCAATGCTCCACAGGAACTTAATGTTACACTTACTCGTGTACTTTAGTGTATGAAACAAAGCAGGAGTGTCAGGATGCCTTGCCTTGCCATCACCTCCATACATTCTCAACCAAGCCTGGCTAACTCAGTCGGTAGAGCATGAGACTCTTAATCTCAGGGTCGTGGGTTCGAGCCCCACGTTGGGCGGATGTTTTTTCTTTTCCTGTACCATTGTATGTGGAACACTGTCAACTTGCACCACCACAGCGCAAATGGCTGTCCTCACTTTCACAAAATACACTGCCATATCAGCAAAAACTCAGGACTGCATTGGCCGGGAATCGATTCCGGGCCTCACGAGTGGCAAGCGAGAATTCTACCACTGAACCACCAATGCTCCACAGATGCCTAATTTTACACTTACTCATGTACTTTAGTGTATAAAACAAAGCAGGAGTGTCAGGATGCCTTGCCTTGCCATCACCTCCAAGCCTACGTAACCAAGCCCGACTAGCACAGTCGCTAGAGCATAAGACTATTAATCTTAGGGTCATGTATTTGAGCTTCATGTTGGGCAGTTGTTTTTTTGTCTTCCTTTACCATTGTATGTGGAAAAGTGTATACTTGCATCACCACAGCGCAAATGGCTGTCCTCACTTTCACAAAATGCACTGCCCTATCAGCAAAAACTCAGGAATGTATTGACCGTGAATTGAACCCGGCCTCCCACGTGGCCGGCTAGATTTCTACCACTGAACCACCAATGATCCACAGATGCTTAATTTTAGACTTACTCATGTACTTTAGTGTACAAAACAAAGCAGGAGAGTCAGGATGCCTTGCCTTGCCATCACCACAACTCCTCGGTTACCAAGCATTGCTAACTCAGTCGGTAAAGCATGAGACTCTTAATCTCAGGGTCGTGGGTTCGAGCCCCACATTGGGCGGATATTTTTATTCTTTTCCTGTACCATTGTATGTGGAACACTGTCAACTTGCACCACCACAGCGCAAATGGCTGTCCTCACTTTCACAAAATGCACTGCCATATCAGCAAAAAATCAGGACTGCATTGGCCGGGAATCGAACCCTGGCCTCCCGCGTGGCAGGCGAGAATTCTACCACTGAACCACCAATGCTCCACAGGTACTTAATTTTACACTTACTCGTGTACTTTAGTGTATGAAACAAAGCAGGAGTGTCAGGATGCCTTGCCTTGCCTTGCCATCACCTCCATACATTCGCAACCAAGCCTGGCTAGCTCAGTCGGTAGAGCATGAGACTCTTAATCTCAGGGTCGTGGGTTCGAGCCCCACGTTGGGCGGATGTTTTTTCTTTTCCTGTACCATTGTATGTGGAACACTGTATACTTGCACCACCACAGCGCAAATGGCTGTCCTCACTTTCACAAAATACACTGCCATATCAGCAAAAACTCAGGACTGCATTGGCCGGGAATCGATTGCGGGCCTCACGCGTGGCAGGCGAGAATTCTACCACTGAACCACCAATGCTCCACAGATGCCTAATTTTACACTTACTCATGTACTTTAGTGTATAAAACAAAGCAGGAGTATCAGGATGCCTTGCCTTGCCATCACCTCCAAGCCTACGTAACCAAGCCCGACTAGCACAGTCGCTAGAGCATAAGACTATTAATCTTAGGGTCATGTATTTGAGCTCCATGTTGGGCAGTTGTTTTTTTCTCTTCCTGTACCATTGTATGTGGAACAGTGTATACTTGCATCACCACAGCGTAAATGGCTGTCCTCACTTTCACAAAATGCACTGCCCTATCAGCAAAAACTCAGGAATGTATTGACCGGGAATTGAACCCGGCCTCCCACGTGGCCGGCTAGATTTCTACCACTGAACCACCAATGATCCACAGATGCTTAATTTTAGACTTACTCATGTACTTTAGTGTACAAAACAAAGCAGGAGAGTCAGGATGCCTTGCCTTGCCATCACCACAACTCCTCGGTTACCAAGCATTGCTAACTCAGTCGGTAAAGCATGAGACTCTTAATCTCAGGGTCGTGGGTTCTAGCCCCACATTGGGTGGATGTTTTTTTACTTTTCCTGTACCATTGTATGTGGAACACTGTCAACTTGCACCACCACAGCGCAAATGGCTGTCCTCACTTTCACAAAATGCACTGCCATATCAGCAAAAACTTAGGACTGCATTGGCCGGGAATCGAACCCGGGCCTCCCGCGTGGCAGGCGAGAATTCTACCACTGAACCACCAATGCTCCACAGGTACTTAATGCTACACTTACTCGTGTACTTTAGTGTATGAAACAAAGCAGGAGTGTCAGGATGCCTTGCCTTGCCATCACCTCCATACATTCTCAACCAAGCCTGGCTAACTCAGTCGGTAGAGCATGAGACTCTTAATCTCAGGGTCGTGGGTTCGCGCCCCACGTTGGGCGGATGTTTTTTCTTTTCCTGTACCATTGTATGTGGAACACTGTATACTTGCACCACCACAGCGCAAATGGCTGTCCTCACTTTCGCAAAATACACTGCCATATCAGCAAAAACTCAGGACTGCATTGGCCGGGAATCGATTGCGGGCCTCACGCGTGGCAGGCGAGAATTCTACCACTGAACCACCAATGCTCCACAGATGCCTAATTTTACACTTACTCATGTACTTTAGTGTATAAAACAAAGCAGGAGTATCAGGATGCCTTGCCTTGCCATCACCTCCAAGCCTACGTAACCAAGCCCGACTAGCACAGTCGCTAGAGCATAAGACTATTAATCTTAGGGTCATGTATTTGAGCTCCATGTTGGGCAGTTGTTTTTTTCTCTTCCTGTACCATTGTATGTGGAACAGTGTATACTTGCATCACCACAGCGTAAATGGCTGTCCTCACTTTCACAAAATGCACTGCCCTATCAGCAAAAACTCAGGAATGTATTGACCTGGAATTGAACCCGGCCTCCCACGTGGCCTGCTAGATTTCTACCACTGAACCACCAATGATCCACAGATGCTTAATTTTAGACTTACTCATGTACTTTAGTGTACAAAACAAAGCAGGAGAGTCAGGATGCCTTGCCTTGCCATCACCACAACTCTTCGGTTACCAAGCATTGCTAACTCAGTCGGTAAAGCATGAGACTCTTAATCTCAGGGTCGTGGGTTCGAGCCCCACATTGGGCGGATGTTTTTTTTCTTTTCCTGTACCATTGTATGTGGAACACTGTCAACTTGCACCACCACAGCGCAAATGGCTGTCCTCACTTTCACAAAATGCACTGCCATATCAGCAAAAACTTAGGACTGCATTGGCCGGGAATCGAACCCGGGCCTCCCGCGTGGCAGGCGAGAATTCTACCACTGAACCACCAATGCTCCACAGGAACTTAATGTTACACTTACTTGTGTACTTTAGTGTATGAAACAAAGCAGGAGTGTCAGGATGCCTTGCCTTGCCATCACCTCCATACATTCTCAACCAAGCCTGGCTAACTCAGTCGGTAGAGCATGAGACTCTTAATCTCAGGGTCGTGGGTTCGAGCCCCACGTTGGGCGGATGTTTTTTCTTTTCCTGTACCATTGTATGTGGAACACTGTCAACTTGCACCACCACAGCGCAAATGTCTGTCCTCACTTTCACAAAATACACTGCCATATCAGCAAAAACTCAGGACTGCATTGGCCGGGAATCGATTCCGGGCCTCACGAGTGGCAGGCGAGAATTCTACCACTGAACCACCAATGCTCCACAGATGCCTAATTTTACACTTACTCATGTACTTTAGTGTATAAAACAAAGCAGGAGTGTCAGGATGCCTTGCCTTGCCATCACCTCCAAGCCTACGTAACCAAGCCCGACTAGCACAGTCGCTAGAGCATAAGACTATTAATCTTAGGGTCATGTATTTGAGCTTCATGTTGGGCAGTTGTTTTTTTGTCTTCCTTTACCATTGTATGTGGAACAGTGTATACTTGCATCACCACAGCGCAAATGGCTGTCCTCACTTTCACAAAATGCACTGCCCTATCAGCAAAAACTCAGGAATGTATTGACCGTGAATTGAACCCGGCCTCCCACGTGGCCGGCTAGATTTCTACCACTGAACCACCAATGATCCACAGATGCTTAATTTTAGACTTACTCATGTACTTTAGTGTACAAAACAAAGCAGGAGAGTCAGGATGCCTTGCCTTGCCATCACCACAACTCCTCGGTTACCAAGCATTGCTAACTCAGTCGGTAAAGCATGAGACTCTTAATCTCAGGGTCGTGGGTTCGAGCCCCACATTGGGCGGATATTTTTATTCTTTTCCTGTACCATTGTATGTGGAACACTGTCAACTTGCACCACCACAGCGCAAATGGCTGTCCTCACTTTCACAAAATGCACTGCCATATCAGCAAAAAATCAGGACTGCATTGGCCGGGAATCGAACCCTGGCCTCCCGCGTGGCAGGCGAGAATTCTACCACTGAACCACCAATGCTCCACAGGTACTTAATTTTACACTTACTCGTGTACTTTAGTGTATGAAACAAAGCAGGAGTGTCAGGATTCCTTGCCTTGCCTTGCCATCACCTCCATACATTCACAACCAAGCCTGGCTAGCTCAGTCGGTAGAGCATGAGACTCTTAATCTCAGAGTCATGGGATCGAGCCCCACGTTGGGCGGATGTTTTTTCTTTTCCTGTACCATTGTATGTGGAACACTGTATACTTGCACCACCACAGCGCAAATGGCTGTCCTCACTTTCACAAAATACACTGCCATATCAGCAAAAACTCAGGACTGCATTGGCCGGGAATCGATTGCGGGCCTCACGCGTGGCAGGCGAGAATTCTACCACTGAACCACCAATGCTCCACAGATGCCTAATTTTACACTTACTCATGTACTTTAGTGTATAAAACAAAACAGGAGTATCAGGATGCCTTGCCTTGCCATAACCACCAAGCCTACGTAACCAAGCCCGACTAGCACAGTCGCTAGAGCATAAGACTATTAATCTTAGGGTCATGTATTTGAGCTCCATGTTGGGCAGTTGTTTTTCTCTCTTCCTGTACCATTGTATGTGCAACAGTGTATACTTGCATCACCACAGCGTAAATGGCTGTCCTCACTTTCACAAAATGCACTGCCCTATCAGCAAAAACTCAGGAATGTATTGACCGGGAATTGAACCCGGCCTCCCACGTGGCCGGCTAGATTTCTACCACTGAACCACCAATGATCCACAGATGCTTAATTTTAGACTTACTCATGTACTTTAGTGTACAAAACAAAGCAGGAGAGTCAGGATGCCTTGCCTTGCCATCACCACAACTCTTCGGTTACCAAGCATTGCTAACTCAGTCGGTAAAGCATGAGACTCTTAATCTCAGGGTCGTGGGTTCGAGCCCCACATTGGGCGGATGTTTTTTTTCTTTTCCTGTACCATTGTATGTGGAACACTGTCAACTTGCACCACCACAGCGCAAATTGCTGTCCTCACTTTCACAAAATGCACTGCCATATCAGCAAAAACTTAGGACTGCATTGGCCGGGAATCAAACCCGGGCCTCCCGCGTGGCAGGCGAGAATTCTACCACTGAACCACCAATGCTCCACAGGAACTTAATGTTACACTTACTCGTGTACTTTAGTGTATGAAACAAAGCAGGAGTGTCAGGATGCCTTGCCTTGCCATCACCTCCATACATTCTCAACCAAGCCTGGCTAACTCAGTCGGTAGAGCATGAGACACTTAATCTCAGGGTCGTGGGTTCGAGCCCCACGTTGGGCGGATGTTTTTTCTTTTCCTGTACCATTGTATGTGGAACACTGTCAACTTGCACCACCACAGCGCAAATGGCTGTCCTCACTTTCACAAAATACACTGCCATATCAGCAAAAACTCAGGACTGCATTGGCCGGGAATCGATTCCGGGCCTCACGAGTGGCAGGCGAGAATTCTACCACTGAACCACCAATGCTCCACAGATGCCTAATTTTACACTTACTCATGTACTTTAGTGTATAAAACAAAGCAGGAGTGTCAGGATGCCTTGCCTTGCCATCACCTCCAAGCCTACGTAACCAAGCCCGACTAGCACAGTCGCTAGAGCATAAGACTATTAATCTTAGGGTCATGTATTTGAGCTTCATGTTGGGCAGTTGTTTTTTTGTCTTCCTTTACCATTGTATGTGGAACAGTGTATACTTGCATCACCACAGCGCAAATGGCTGTCCTCACTTTCACAAAATGCACTGCCCTATCAGCAAAAACTCAGGAATGTATTGACCGGGAATTGAACCCGGCCTCCCACGTGGCCGGCTAGATTTCTACCACTGAACCACCAATGATCCACAGATGCTTAATTTTAGACTTACTCATGTACTTTAGTGTACAAAACAAAGCAGGAGAGTCAGGATGCCTTGCCTTGCCATCACCACAACTCCTCGGTTACCAAGCATTGCTAACTCAGTCGGTAAAGCATGAGACTCTTAATCTCAGGGTCGTGGGTTCGAGCCCCACATTGGGCGGATATTTTTATTCTTTTCCTGTACCATTGTATGTGGAACACTGTCAACTTGCACCACCACAGCGCAAATGGCTGTCCTCACTTTCACAAAATGCACTGCCATATCAGCAAAAAACCAGGACTGCATTGGCCGGGAATCGAACCCTGGCCTCCCGCGTGGCAGGCGAGAATTCTACCACTGAACCACCAATGCTCCACAGGTACTTAATTTTACACTTACTCGTGTACTTTAGTGTATGAAACAAAGCAGGAGTGTCAGGATTCCTTGCCTTGCCTTGCCATCACCTCCATACATTCACAACCAAGCCTGGCTAGCTCAGTCGGTAGAGCATGAGACTCTTAATCTCAGAGTCGTGGGATCGAGCCCCACGTTGGGCGGATGTTTTTTCTTTTCCTGTACCATTGTATGTGGAACACTGTATACTTGCACCACCACAGCGCAAATGGCTGTCCTCACTTTCACAAAATACACTGCCATATCAGCAAAAACTCAGGACTGCATTGGCCGGGAATCGATTGCGGGCCTCACGCGTGGCAGGCGAGAATTCTACCACTGAACCACCAATGCTCCACAGATGCCTAATTTTACACTTACTCATGTACTTTAGTGTATAAAACAAAACAGGAGTATCAGGATGCCTTGCCTTGCCATAACCACCAAGCCTACGTAACCAAGCCCGACTAGCACAGTCGCTAGAGCATAAGACTATTAATCTTAGGGTCATGTATTTGAGCTCCATGTTGGGCAGTTGTTTTTCTCTCTTCCTGTACCATTGTATGTGCAACAGTGTATACTTGCATCACCACAGCGTAAATGGCTGTCCTCACTTTCACAAAATGCACTGCCCTATCAGCAAAAACTCAGGAATGTATTGACCGGGAATTGAACCCGGCCTCCCACGTGGCCGGCTAGATTTCTACCACTGAACCACCAATGATCCACAGATGCTTAATTTTAGACTTACTCATGTACTTTAGTGTACAAAACAAAGCAGGAGAGTCAGGATGCCTTGCCTTGCCATCACCACAACTCTTCGGTTACCAAGCATTGCTAACTCAGTCGGTAAAGCATGAGACTCTTAATCTCAGGGTCGTGGGTTCGAGCCCCACATTGGGCGGATGTTTTTTTTCTTTTCCTGTACCATTGTATGTGGAACACTGTCAACTTGCACCACCACAGCGCAAATTGCTGTCCTCACTTTCACAAAATGCACTGCCATATCAGCAAAAACTTAGGACTGCATTGGCCGGGAATCAAACCCGGGCCTCCCGCGTGGCAGGCGAGAATTCTACCACTGAACCACCAATGCTCCACAGGAACTTAATGTTACACTTACTCGTGTACTTTAGTGTATGAAACAAAGCAGGAGTGTCAGGATGCCTTGCCTTGCCATCACCTCCATACATTCTCAACCAAGCCTGGCTAACTCAGTCGGTAGAGCATGAGACTCTTAATCTCAGGGTCGTGGGTTCGAGCCCCACGTTGGGCGGATGTTTTTTCTTTTCCTGTACCATTGTATGTGGAACACTGTCAACTTGCACCACCACAGCGCAAATGGCTGTCCTCACTTTCACAAAATACACTGCCATATCAGCAAAAACTCAGGACTGCATTGGCCGGGAATCGATTCCGGGCCTCACGAGTGGCAGGCGAGAATTCTACCACTGAACCACCAATGCTCCACAGATGCCTAATTTTACACTTACTCATGTTCTTTAGTGTATAAAACAAAGCAGGAGTGTCAGGATGCCTTGCCTTGCCATCACCTCCAAGCCTACGTAACCAAGCCCGACTAGCACAGTCGCTAGAGCATAAGACTATTAATCTTAGGGTCATGTATTTGAGCTTCATGTTGGGCAGTTGTTTTTTTGTCTTCCTTTACCATTGTATGTGGAAAAGTGTATACTTGCATCACCACAGCGCAAATGGCTGTCCTCACTTTCACAAAATGCACTGCCCTATCAGCAAAAACTCAGGAATGTATTGACCGTGAATTGAACCCGGCCTCCCACGTGGCCGGCTAGATTTCTACCACTGAACCACCAATGATCCACAGATGCTTAATTTTAGACTTACTCATGTACTTTAGTGTACAAAACAAAGCAGGAGAGTCAGGATGCCTTGCCTTGCCATCACCACAACTCCTCGGTTACCAAGCATTGCTAACTCAGTCGGTAAAGCATGAGACTCTTAATCTCAGGGTCGTGGGTTCGAGCCCCACATTGGGCGGATATTTTTATTCTTTTCCTGTACCATTGTATGTGGAACACTGTCAACCTGCACCACCACAGCGCAAATGGCTGTCCTCACTTTCACAAAATGCACTGCCATATCAGCAAAAACTCAGGACTGCATTGGCCGGGAATCGAACCCTGGCCTCCCGCGTGGCAGGTGAGAATTCTACCACTGAACCACCAATGCTCCACAGGTACTTAATTTTACACTTACTCGTGTACTTTAGTGTATGAAACAAAGCAGGAGTGTCAGGATGCCTTGCCTTGCCTTGCCATCACCTCCATACATTCGCAACCAAGCCTGGCTAGCTCAGTCGGTAGAGCATGAGACTCTTAATCTCAGGGTCGTGGGTTCGAGCCCCACGTTGGGCGGATGTTTTTTCTTTTCCTGTACCATTGTATGTGGAACACTGTATACTTGCACCACCACAGCGCAAATGGCTGTCCTCACTTTCACAAAATACACTGCCATATCAGCAAAAACTCAGGACTGCATTGGCCGGGAATCGATTGCGGGCCTCACGCGTGGCAGGCGAGAATTCTACCACTGAACCACCAATGCTCCACAGATGCCTAATTTTACACTTACTCATGTACTTTAGTGTATAAAACAAAGCAGGAGTATCAGGATGCCTTGCCTTGCCATCACCTCCAAGCCTACGTAACCAAGCCCGACTAGCACAGTCGCTAGAGCATAAGACTATTAATCTTAGGGTCATGTATTTGAGCTCCATGTTGGGCAGTTGTTTTTTTCTCTTCCTGTACCATTGTATGTGGAACAGTGTATACTTGCATCACCACAGCGTAAATGGCTGTCCTCACTTTCACAAAATGCACTGCCCTATCAGCAAAAACTCAGGAATGTATTGACCGGGAATTGAACCCGGCCTCCCACGTGGCCGGCTAGATTTCTACCACTGAACCACCAATGATCCACAGATGCTTAATTTTAGACTTACTCATGTACTTTAGTGTACAAAACAAAGCAGGAGAGTCAGGATGCCTTGCCTTGCCATCACCACAACTCCTCGGTTACCAAGCATTGCTAACTCAGTCGGTAAAGCATGAGACTCTTAATCTCAGGGTCGTGGGTTCTAGCCCCACATTGGGTGGATGTTTTTTTACTTTTCCTGTACCATTGTATGTGGAACACTGTCAACTTGCACCACCACAGCGCAAATGGCTGTCCTCACTTTCACAAAATGCACTGCCATATCAGCAAAAACTTAGGACTGCATTGGCCGGGAATCGAACCCGGGCCTCTCGCGTGGCAGGCGAGAATTCTACCACTGAACCACCAATGCTCCACAGGTACTTAATTTTACACTTACTCGTGTACTTTAGTGTATAAAACAAAGCAGGAGTGTCAGGATGCCTTGCCTTGCCTTGCCATCACCTCCATACATTCGCAACCAAGCCTGGCTAGCTCAGTCGGTAGAGCATGAGACTCTTAATCTCAGGGTCGTGGGTTCGAGCCCCACGTTGGGCGGATGTTTTTTCTTTTCCTGTACCATTGTATGTGGTACACTGTATACTTGCACCACCACAGCGCAAATGGCTGTCCTCACTTTCACAAAATACACTGCCATATCAGCAAAAACTCAGGACTGCATTGGCCGGGAATCGATTCCGGGCCTCACGAGTGGCAGGCGAGAATTCTACCACTGAACCACCAATGCTCCACAGGTACTTAATTTTACACTTACTCGTGTACTTTAGTGTATGAAACAAAGCAGGAGTGTCATGATGCCTTGCCTTGCCTTGCCATCACCTCCATACATTAGCAACCAAGCCTGGCTAGCTCAGTCGGTAGAGCATGAGACTCTTAATCTCAGGGTTGTGGGTTCGAGCCCCACGTTGGGCGGATGTTTTTTCTTTTCCTGTACCACTGTATGTGGAACACTGTATACTTGCACCACCACAGCGCAAATGGCTGTCCTCACTTTCACAAAATACACTGCCATATCAGCAAAAACTCAGGACTGCATTGGCCGGGAATCGATTCCGGGCCTCACGCGTGGCAGGCGAGAATTCTACCACTGAACCACCAATGCTCCACAGATGCCTAATTTTACACTTACTCATGTACTTTAGTGTATAAAACAAAGCAGGAGTATCAGGATGCCTTGCCTTGCCATCACCTCCAAGCCTACGTAACCAAGCCCGACTAGCACAGTCGCTAGAGCATAAGACTATTAATCTTAGGGTCATGTATTTGAGCTCCATGTTGGGCAGTTGTTTTTTTCTCTTCCTGTACCATTGTATGTGGAACAGTGTATACTTGCATCACCACAGCGTAAATGGCTGTCCTCACTTTCACAAAATGCACTGCCCTATCAGCAAAAACTCATGAATGTATTGACCGGGAATTGAACCCGGCCTCCCACGTGGCCGGCTAGATTTCTACCACTGCACCACCAATGATCCACAGATGCTTAATTTTAGACTTACTCATGTACTTTAGTGTACAAAACAAAGCAGGAGAGTCAGGATGCCTTGCCTTGCCATCACCACAACTCCTCGGTTACCAAGCATTGCTAACTCAGTCGGTAAAGCATGAGACTCTTAATCTCAGGGTCGTGGGTTCGAGCCCCACATTGGGCGGATGTTTTTTTTCTTTTCCTGTACCATTGTATGTGGAACACTGTCAACTTGCACCACCACAGCGCAAATGGCTGTCCTCACTTTCACAAAATGCACTGCCATATCAGCAAAAACTCAGGACTGCATTGGCCGGGAATCGAACCCGGGCCTCCCGCGTGGCAGGCGAGAATTCTACCACTGAACCACCAATGCTCCACAGGTACTTAATTTTACACTTACTCGTGTACTTTAGTGTATGAAACAAAGCAGGAGTGTCAGGATGCCTTGCCTTGCCATCACCTCTATACATTCTCAACCAAGCCTGGCTAACTCAGTCGGTAGAGCATGAGACTCTTAATCTCAGGGTCGTGGGTTCGAGCCCCACGTTGGGCGGATGTTTTTCTTTTCCTGTACCATTGTATGTGGAACACTGTCAACTTGCACCACCACAGCGCAAATGGCTGTCCTCACTTTCACAAAATACACTGCCATATCAGCAAAAACTCAGGACTGCATTGGCCGGGAATCGATTCCGGGCCTCACGAGTGGCAGGCGAGAATTCTACCACTGAACCACCAATGCTCCACAGATGCCTAATTTTACACTTACTCATGTACTTTAGTGTATAAAACAAAGCAGGAGTGTCAGGATGCCTTGCCTTGCCATCACCTCCAAGCCTACGTAACCAAGCCCGACTAGCACAGTCGCTAGAGCATAAGACTATTAATCTTAGGGTCATGTATTTGAGCTCCATGTTGGGCAGTTGTTTTTTTTTCTTCCTGTACCATTGTATGTGGAACAGTGTATACTTGCATCACCACAGCGTAAATGGCTGTCCTCACTTTCACAAAATGCACTGCCATATCAGCAAAAACTCAGGAATGTATTGACCGGGAATTGAACCCGGCCTCCCACGTGGCCGGCTAGATTTCTACCACTGAACCACCAATGATCCACAGATGCTTAATTTTAGACTTACTCATGTACTTTAGTGTACAAAACAAAGCAGGAGAGTCAGGATGCCTTGCCTTGCCATCACCACAACTCCTCGGTTACCAAGCATTGCTAACTCAGTCGGTAAAGCATGAGACTCTTAATCTCAGGGTCGTGGGTTCGAGCCCCACATTGGGCGGATGTTTTTTTTCTTTTCCTGTACCATTGTATGTGGAACACTGTCAACTTGCACCACCACAGCGCAAATGGCTGACCTCACTTTCACAAAATGCACTGCCATATCAGCAAAAAATCAGGACTGCATTGGCCGGGAATCGAACCCGGGCCTCACGCGTGGCAGGCGAGAATTCTACCACTGAACCACCAATGCTCCACAGGTACTTAATTTTACACTTACTCGTGTACTTTAGTGTATGAAACAAAGCAGGAGTGTCAGGATGCCTTGCCTTGCCTTGCCATCACCTCCCTACATTAGCAACCAAGCCTGGCTAGCTCAGTCGGTAGAGCATGAGACTCTTAATCTCAGGGTCGTGGGTTCGAGCCCCACTTTGGGCGGATGTTTTTTCTTTTCCTGTACCATTGTATGTGGAACACTGTATACTTGCACCACCACAGCGCAAATGGCTGTCCTCACTTTCACATATCAGCAAAAACTCAGGACTGCATTGGCCGGGAATCGATTCCGGGCCTCACGCGTGGCAGGCGAGAATTCTACCACTGAACCACCAATGCTCCACAGATGCCTAATTTTACACTTACTCATGTACTTTAGTGTATAAAACAAAGCAGGAGTATCAGGATGCCTTGCCTTGCCATCACCTCCAAGCCTACGTAACCAAGCCCGACTAGCACAGTCGCTAGAGCATAAGACTATTAATCTTAGGGTCATGTATTTGAGCTCCATGTTGGGCAGTTGTTTTTTTCTCTTCCTGTACCATTGTATGTGGAACAGTGTATACTTGCATCACCACAGCGTAAATGGCTGTCCTCACTTTCACAAAATGCACTGCCCTATCAGCAAAAACTCATGAATGTATTGACCGGGAATTGAACCCGGCCTCCCACGTGGCCGGCTAGATTTCTACCACTGCACCACCAATGATCCACAGATGCTTAATTTTAGACTTACTCATGTACTTTAGTGTACAAAACAAAGCAGGAGAGTCAGGATGCCTTGCCTTGCCATCACCACAACTCCTCGGTTACCAAGCATTGCTAACTCAGTCGGTAAAGCATGAGACTCTTAATCTCAGGGTCGTGGGTTCGAGCCCCACATTGGGCGGATGTTTTTTTTCTTTTCCTGTACCATTGTATGTGGAACACTGTCAACTTGCACCACCACAGCGCAAATGGCTGTCCTCACTTTCACAAAATGCACTGCCATATCAGCAAAAACTCAGGACTGCATTGGCCGGGAATCGAACCCGGGCCTCCCGCGTGGCAGGCGAGAATTCTACCACTGAACCACCAATGCTCCACAGGTACTTAATTTTACACTTACTCGTGTACTTTAGTGTATGAAACAAAGCAGGAGTGTCAGGATGCCTTGCCTTGCCATCACCTCTATACATTCTCAACCAAGCCTGGCTAACTCAGTCGGTAGAGCATGAGACTCTTAATCTCAGGGTCGTGGGTTCGAGCCCCACGTTGGGCGGATGTTTTTCTTTTCCTGTACCATTGTATGTGGAACACTGTCAACTTGCACCACCACAGCGCAAATGGCTGTCCTCACTTTCACAAAATACACTGCCATATCAGCAAAAACTCAGGACTGCATTGGCCGGGAATCGATTCCGGGCCTCACGAGTGGCAGGCGAGAATTCTACCACTGAACCACCAATGCTCCACAGATGCCTAATTTTACACTTACTCATGTACTTTAGTGTATAAAACAAAGCAGGAGTGTCAGGATGCCTTGCCTTGCCATCACCTCCAAGCCTACGTAACCAAGCCCGACTAGCACAGTCGCTAGAGCATAAGACTATTAATCTTAGGGTCATGTATTTGAGCTCCATGTTGGGCAGTTGTTTTTTTTTCTTCCTGTACCATTGTATGTGGAACAGTGTATACTTGCATCACCACAGCGTAAATGGCTGTCCTCACTTTCACAAAATGCACTGCCATATCAGCAAAAACTCAGGAATGTATTGACCGGGAATTGAACCCGGCCTCCCACGTGGCCGGCTAGATTTCTACCACTGAACCACCAATGATCCACAGATGCTTAATTTTAGACTTACTCATGTACTTTAGTGTACAAAACAAAGCAGGAGAGTCAGGATGCCTTGCCTTGCCATCACCACAACTCCTCGGTTACCAAGCATTGCTAACTCAGTCGGTAAAGCATGAGACTCTTAATCTCAGGGTCGTGGGTTCGAGCCCCACATTGGGCGGATGTTTTTTTTCTTTTCCTGTACCATTGTATGTGGAACACTGTCAACTTGCACCACCACAGCGCAAATGGCTGACCTCACTTTCACAAAATGCACTGCCATATCAGCAAAAAATCAGGACTGCATTGGCCGGGAATCGAACCCGGGCCTCACGCGTGGCAGGCGAGAATTCTACCACTGAACCACCAATGCTCCACAGGTACTTAATTTTACACTTACTCGTGTACTTTAGTGTATGAAACAAAGCAGGAGTGTCAGGATGCCTTGCCTTGCCTTGCCATCACCTCCCTACATTAGCAACCAAGCCTGGCTAGCTCAGTCGGTAGAGCATGAGACTCTTAATCTCAGGGTCGTGGGTTCGAGCCCCACTTTGGGCGGATGTTTTTTCTTTTCCTGTACCATTGTATGTGGAACACTGTATACTTGCACCACCACAGCGCAAATGGCTGTCCTCACTTTCACATATCAGCAAAAACTCAGGACTGCATTGGCCGGGAATCGATTCCGGGCCTCACGCGTGGCAGGCGAGAATTCTACCACTGAACCACCAATGCTCCACAGATGCCTAATTTTACACTTACTCATGTACTTTAGTGTATAAAACAAAGCAGGAGTATCAGGATGCCTTGCCTTGCCATCACCTCCAAGCCTACGTAACCAAGCCCGACTAGCACAGTCGCTAGAGCATAAGACTATTAATCTTAGGGTCATGTATTTGAGCTCCATGTTGGGCAGTTGTTTTTTTCTCTTCCTGTACCATTGTATGTGGAACAGTGTATACTTGCATCACCACAGCGTAAATGGCTGTCCTCACTTTCACAAAATGCACTGCCCTATCAGCAAAAACTCAGGAATGTATTGACCGGGAATTGAACCCGGCCTCCCACGTGGCCGGCTAGATTTCTACCACTGAACCACCAATGATCCACAGATGCTTAATTTTAGACTTACTCATGTACTTTAGTGTACAAAACAAAGCAGGAGAGTCAGGATGCCTTGCCTTGCCATCACCACAACTCCTCGGTTACCAAGCATTGCTAACTCAGTCGGTAAAGCATGAGACTCTTAATCTCAGGGTCGTGGGTTCGAGCCCCACATTGGGCGGATGTTTTTTTTCTTTTCCTGTACCATTGTATGTGGAACACTGTCAACTTGCACCACCACAGCGCAAATGGCTGACCTCACTTTCACAAAATGCACTGCCATATCAGCAAAAAATCAGGACTGCATTGGCCGGGAATCGAACCCGGGCCTCACGCGTGGCAGGCGAGAATTCTACCACTGAACCACCAATGCTCCACAGGTACTTAATTTTACACTTACTCGTGTACTTTAGTGTATGAAACAAAGCAGGAGTGTCAGGATGCCTTGCCTTGCCTTGCCATCACCTCCATACATTAGCAACCAAGCCTGGCTAGCTCAGTCGGTAGAGCATGAGACTCTTAATCTCAGTGTCGTGGGTTCGAGCCCCACTTTGGGCGGATGTTTTTTCTTTTCCTGTACCATTGTATGTGGAACACTGTATACTTGCACCACCACAGCGCAAATGGCTGTCCTCACTTTCACAAAATACACTGCCATATCAGCAAAAACTCAGGACTGCATTGGCCGGGAATCGATTCCGGGCCTCACGCGTGGCAGGCGAGAATTCTACCACTGAACCACCAATGCTCCACAGATGCCTAATTTTACACTTACTCATGTACTTTAGTGTATAAAACAAAGCAGGAGTATCAGGATGCCTTGCCTTGCCATCACCTCCAAGCCTACGTAACCAAGCCCGACTAGCACAGTCGCTAGAGCATAAGACTATTAATCTTAGGGTCATGTATTTGAGCTCCATGTTGGGCAGTTGTTTTTTTCTCTTCCTGTACCATTGTATGTGGAACAGTGTATACTTGCATCACCACAGCGTAAATGGCTGTCCTCACTTTCACAAAATGCACTGCCTTATCAGCAAAAACTCAGGAATGTATTGACCGGGAATTGAACCCGGCCTCCCACGTGGCCGGCTAGATTTCTACCACTGCACCACCAATGATCCACAGATGCTTAATTTTAGACTTACTCATGTACTTTAGTGTACAAAACAAAGCAGGAGAGTCAGGATGCCTTGCCTTGCCATCACCACAAGTCCTCGGTTACCAAGCATTGCTAACTCAGTCGGTAAAGCATGAGACTCTTAATCTCAGGGTCGTGGGTTCGAGCCCCACATTGGGCGGATGTTTTTTTTCTTTTCCTGTACCATTGTATGTGGAACACTGTCAACTTGCACCACCACAGCGCAAATGGCTGTCCTCACTTTCACAAAATGCACTGCCATATCAGCAAAAACTCAGGACTGCATTGGCCAGGAATCGAACCCGGGCCTCCCGCGTGGCAGGCGAGAATTCTACCACTGAACCACCAATGCTCCACAGGTACTTAATTTTGCACTTACTCGTGTACTTTAGTGTATGAAACAAAGCAGGAGTGTCAGGATGCCTTGCCTTGCCATCACCTCCATACATTCTCAACCAAGCCTGGCTAACTCAGTCGGTAGAGCATGAGACTCTTAATCTCAGGGTCGTGGGTTCGAGCCCCACGTTGGGCGGATGTTTTTTCTTTTCCTGTACCATTGTATGTGGAACACTGTCAACTTGCACCACCACAGCGCAAATGGCTGTCCTCACTTTCATAAAATACACTGCCATATCAGCAAAAACTCAGGACTGCATTGGCCGGGAATCGATTCCGGGCCTCACGAGTGGCAGGCGAGAATTCTACCACTGAACCACCAATGCTCCACAGATGCCTAATTTTACACTTACTCATGTACTTTAGTGTATAAAACAAAGCAGGCGTGTCAGGATGCCTTGCCTTGCCATCACCTCCAAGCCTACGTAACCAAGCCCGACTAGCACAGTCGCTAGAGCATAAGACTATTAATCTTAGGGTCATGTATTTGAGCTCCATGTTGGGCAGTTGTTTTTTTCTCTTCCTTTACCATTGTATGTGGAACAGTGTATACTTGCATCACCACAGCGCAAATGGCTGTCCTCACTTTCACAAAATGCACTGCCCTATCAGCAAAAACTCAGGAATGTATTGACCGGGAATTGAACCCGGCCTCCCACTTGGCCGGCTAGATTTCTACCACTGAACCACCAATGATCCACAGATGCTTAATTTTAGACTTACTCATGTACTTTAGTGTACAAAACAAAGCAGGAGAGTCAGGATGCCTTGCCTTGCCATCACCACAACTCCTCGGTTACCAAGCATTGCTAACTCAGTCGGTAAAGCATGAGACTCTTAATCTCAGGGTCGTGGGTTCGAGCCCCACATTGGGCGGATGTTTTTTTTCTTTTCCTGTACCATTGTATGTGGAACACTGTCAACTTGCACCACCACAGCGCAAATGGCTGACCTCACTTTCACAAAATGCACTGCCATATCAGCAAAAAATCAGGACTGCATTGGCCGGGAATCAAACCTGGGCCTCCCGCGTGGCAGGCGAGAATTCTACCACTGAACCACCAATGCTCCACAGGTACTTAATTTTACACTTACTCGTGTACTTTAGTGTATGAAACAAAGCAGGAGTGTCAGGATGCCTTGCCTTGCCTTGCCATCACCTCCATACATTAGCAACCAAGCCTGGTTAGCTCAGTCGGTAGAGCATGAGACTCTTAATCTCAGGGTCTTGGGTTCGAGCCCCACGTTGGGCGGATGTTTTTTCTTTTCCTGTACCATTGTATGTGGAACACTGTATACTTGCACCACCACAGCGCAAATGGCTGTCCTCACTTTCACAAAATACACTGCCATATCAGCAAAAACTCAGGACTGCATTGGCCGGGAATCGATTCCGGGCCTCACGCGTGGCAGGCGAGAATTCTACCACTGAACCACCAATGCTCCACAGATGCCTAATTTTACACTTACTCATGTACTTTAGTGTATAAAACAAAGCAGGAGTATCAGGATGCCTTGCCTTGCCATCACCTCCAAGCCTACGTAACCAAGCCCGACTAGCACAGTCGCTAGAGCATAAGACTATTAATCTTAGGGTCATGTATTTGAGCTCCATGTTGGGCAGTTGTTTTTTTCTCTTCCTGTACCATTGTATGTGGAACAGTGTATACTTGCATCACCACAGCGTAAATGGCTGTCCTCACTTTCACAAAATGCACTGCCCTATCAGCAAAAACTCAGGAATGTATTGACCGGGAATTGAACCCGGCCTCCCACGTGGCCGGCTAGATTTCTACCACTGCATAACCAATGATCCACAGATGCTTAATTTTAGACTTACTCATGTACTTTAGTGTACAAAACAAAGCAGGAGAGTCAGGATGCCTTGCCATCACCACAAGTCCTCGGTTACCAAGCATTGCTAACTCAGTCGGTAAAGCATGAGACTCTTAATCTCAGGGTCGTGGGTTCGAGCCCCACATTGGGCGGATGTTTTTTTTCTTTTCCTGTACCATTGTATGTGGAACACTGTCAACTTGCACCACCACAGCGCAAATGGCTGACCTCACTTTCACAAAATGCGCTGGAATCGAACCCGGGCCTCACGCGTGGCAGGCGAGAATTCTACCACTGAACCACCAATGCTCCACAGGTACTTAATTTTACACTTACTCGTGTACTTTAGTGTATGAAACAAAGCAGGAGTGTCAGGATGCCTTGCCTTGCCTTGCCATCACCTCCATACATTAGCAACCAAGCCTGGCTAGCTCAGTCGGTAGAGCATGAGACTCTTAATCTCAGGGTCGTGGGTTCGAGCCCCACTTTGGGCGGATGTTTTTTCTTTTCCTGTACCATTGTATGTGGAACACTGTATACTTGCACCACCACAGCGCAAATGGCTGTCCTCACTTTCACAAAATACACTGCCATATCAGCAAAAACTCAGGACTGCATTGGCCGGGAATCGATTCCGGGCCTCACGCGTGGCAGGCGAGAATTCTACCACTGAACCACCAATGCTCCACAGATGCCTAATTTTACACTTACTCATGTACTTTAGTGTATAAAACAAAGCAGGAGTATCAGGATGCCTTGCCTTGCCATCACCTCCAAGCCTACGTAACCAAGCCCGACTAGCACAGTCGCTAGAGCATAAGACTATTAATCTTAGGGTCATGTATTTGAGCTCCATGTTGGGCAGTTGTTTTTTTCTCTTCCTGTACCATTGTATGTGGAACAGTGTATACTTGCATCACCACAGCGTAAATGGCTGTCCTCACTTTCACAAAATGCACTGCCCTATCAGCAAAAACTCAGGAATGTATTGACCGGGAATTGAACCCGGCCTCCCACGTGGCCGGCTAGATTTCTACCACTGCACCACCAATGATCCACAGATGCTTAATTTTAGACTTACTCATGTACTTTAGTGTACAAAACAAAGCAGGAGAGTCAGGATGCCTTGCCTTGCCATCACCACAAGTCCTCGGTTACCAAGCATTGCTAACTCAGTCGGTAAAGCATGAGACTCTTAATCTCAGGGTCGTGGGTTCGAGCCCCACATTGGGCGGATGTTTTTTTTCTTTTCCTGTACCATTGTATGTGGAACACTGTCAACTTGCACCACCACAGCGCAAATGGCTGTCCTCACTTTCACAAAATGCACTGCCATATCAGCAAAAACTCAGGACTGCATTGGCCAGGAATCGAACCCGGGCCTCCCGCGTGGCAGGCGAGAATTCTACCACTGAACCACCAATGCTCCACAGGTACTTAATTTTGCACTTACTCGTGTACTTTAGTGTATGAAACAAAGCAGGAGTGTCAGGATGCCTTGCCTTGCCATCACCTCCATACATTCTCAACCAAGCCTGGCTAACTCAGTCGGTAGAGCATGAGACTCTTAATCTCAGGGTCGTGGGTTCGAGCCCCATGTTGGGCGGATGTTTTTTCTTTTCCTGTACCATTGTATGTGGAACACTGTCAACTTGCACCACCACAGCGCAAATGGCTGTCCTCACTTTCATAAAATACACTGCCATATCAGCAAAAACTCAGGACTGCATTGGCCGGGAATCGATTCCGGGCCTCACGAGTGGCAGGCGAGAATTCTACCACTGAACCACCAATGCTCCACAGATGCCTAATTTTACACTTACTCATGTACTTTAGTGTATAAAACAAAGCAGGCGTGTCAGGATGCCTTGCCTTGCCATCACCTCCAAGCCTACGTAACCAAGCCCGACTAGCACAGTCGCTAGAGCATAAGACTATTAATCTTAGGGTCATGTATTTGAGCTCCATGTTGGGCAGTTGTTTTTTTCTCTTCCTTTACCATTGTATGTGGAACAGTGTATACTTGCATCACCACAGCGCAAATGGCTGTCCTCACTTTCACAAAATGCACTGCCCTATCAGCAAAAACTCAGGAATGTATTGACCGGGAATTGAACCCGGCCTCCCACTTGGCCGGCTAGATTTCTACCACTGAACCACCAATGATCCACAGATGCTTAATTTTAGACTTACTCATGTACTTTAGTGTACAAAACAAAGCAGGAGAGTCAGGATGCCTTGCCTTGCCATCACCACAACTCCTCGGTTACCAAGCATTGCTAACTCAGTCGGTAAAGCATGAGACTCTTAATCTCAGGGTCGTGGGTTCGAGCCCCACATTGGGCGGATGTTTTTTTTCTTTTCCTGTACCATTGTATGTGGAACACTGTCAACTTGCACCACCACAGCGCAAATGGCTGACCTCACTTTCACAAAATGCACTGCCATATCAGCAAAAAATCAGGACTGCATTGGCCGGGAATCGAACCCGGGCCTCCCG
>NC_086446.1:440555351-440600351 GCF_028390025.1 Pseudophryne corroboree
TGAGACTCTTAATCTCAGGGTCGTGGGTTCGAGCCCTACGTTGGGTGGATGTTTTTTCTTTTCCTGTACCATTGTATGTGGAACACTGTCAACTTGCACCACCACAGCGCAAATGGCTGTCCTCACTTTCACAAAATACACTGCCATATCAGCAAAAACTCAGGACTGCATTGGCCGGGAATCGATTCCGGGCCTCACACGTGGCAGGCGAGAATTCTACCACTGAACCACCAATGCTCCACAGATGCTTAATTTTAGACTTACTCATGTACTTTAGTGTATGAAATAAAGCAGGAGTGTCAGGATGCCTTGCCTTGCCATCACCTCCATACATTCTCAACCAAGCCTGGCTAGCTCAGTCGGTAGAGCATGAGACTCTTAATCTCAGGGTCGTGGGTTCGAGCCCCACATTGGGCGGATGTTTTTTTTCTTTTCCTGTACCATTGTATGTGGAACACTGTCAACTTGCACCACCACAGCGCAAATGGCTGTCCTCACTTTCACAAAATGCACTGCCATATCAGCAAAAATTCAGGACTGCATTGGCCGGAAATCGAACCCGGGCCTCCCGCGTGGCAGGCGAGAATTCTACCACTGAACCACCAATGCTCCACAGATACTTAACTTTACACTTACTCGTGTACTTTAGTGTATGAAATAAAGCAGGAGTGTCAGGATGCCTTGCCTTGCCATCACCTCCATACATTCTCAACCAAGCCTGGCTAGCTCAGTCGGTAGAGCATGAGACTCTTAATCTCAGGGTCGTGGGTTCGAGCCCCACGTTGGGCGGATGTTTTTTCTTTTCCTGTACCATTGTATGTGGAACACTGTCAACTTGCACCACCACAGCGCAAATGGCTGTCCTCACTTTCACAAAATACACTGCCATATCAGCAAAAACTCAGGACTGCATTGGCCGGGAATCGATTCCGGGCCTCATGAGTGGCAGGCGAGAAATCTACCACTGAACCACCAATGCTCCACAGATGCCTAATTTTACACTTACTCATGTACTTTAGTGTATAAAACAAAGCAGGAGTGTCAGGATGCCTTGCCTTGCCATCACCTCCAAGCCTACGTAACCAAGCCCGACTAGCACAGTCGCTAGAGCATAAGACTATTAATCTTAGGGTCATGTATTTGAGCTCCATGTTGGGCAGTTGTTTTTTTCTCTTCCTTTACCATTGTATGTGGAACAGTGTATACTTGCATCACCACAGCGCAAATAGCTGTCCTCACTTTCACAAAATGCACTGCCCTATCAGCAAAAACTCAGGAATGTATTGACCGGGAATTGAACCCGGCCTCCCACGTGGCCGGCTAGATTTCTACCACTGAACCACCAATGATCCACAGATGCTTAATTTTAGACTTACTCATGTACTTTAGTGTACAAAACAAAGCAGGAGAGTCAGGATGCCTTGCCTTGCCATCACCACAACTCCTCGGTTACCAAGCATTGCTAACTCAGTCGGTAAAGCATGAGACTCTTAATCTCAGGGTCGTGGGTTCGAGCCCCACATTGGGCGGATTTTTTTTTTCTTTTCCTGTACCATTGTATGTGGAACACTGTCAACTTGCCCCACCACAGCGCAAATGGCTGTCCTCACTTTCACAAAATGCACTGCCATATCAGCAAAAATTCAGGACTGCATTGGCCGGAAATACAACCCGGGCCTCCCGCGTGGCAGGCGAGAATTCTAACACTGAACCACCAATGCTCCACAAATACTTAATTTTACACTTACTCGTGTACTTTAGTGTATGAAACAAAGCAGGAGTGTCAGGATGCCTTGCCTTGCCATCACCTCCATATATTCTCAACCAAGCCTGGCTAGCTCAGTCGGTAGAGCATGAGACTCTTAATCTCAGGGTCGTGGGTTCGAGCCCTACGTTGGGTGGATGTTTTTTCTTTTCCTGTACCATTGTATGTGGAACACTGTCAACTTGCACCACCACAGCGCAAATGGCTGTCCTCACTTTCACAAAATACACTGCCATATCAGCAAAAACTCAGGACTGCATTGGCCGGGAATCGATTCCGGGCCTCACACGTGGCAGGCGAGAATTCTACCACTGAACCACCAATGCTCCACAGATGCCTAATTTTACACTTACTCATGTACTTTAGTGTATAAAACAAAGCAGGAGTGTCAGGATGCCTTGCCTTGCCATCACCTCCAAGCCTACGTAACCAAGCCTGACTAGCACAGTCGCTAGAGCATAAGACTCTTAATCTCAGGGTCGTGGGTTCGAGCCCAACATTGGGCGGATGTTTTTTCTTTTCCTGTACCATTGTATGTGGAACACTGTATACTTGCACCACCACAGCGCAAATGGCTGTCCTCACTTTCACAAAATGCACTGCCCTATCAGCAAAAACTCAGGAATGTATTGACCGGGAATTGAACCCGGCCTCCCACGTGGCCGGCTAGATTTCTACCACTGAACCACCAATGATCCACAGATGCTTAATTTTAGACTTACTCATGTACTTTAGTGTACAAAACAAAGCAGGAGAGTCAGGATGCCTTGCCTTGCCATCACCACAACTCCTCGGTTACCAAGCATTGCTAACTCAGTCGGTAAAGCATGAGACTCTTAATCTCAGGGTCGTGGGTTCGAGCCCCACATTGGTCGGATGTTTTTTTTCTTTTCCTGTACCATTGTATGTGGAACACTGTCAACTTGCACCACCACAGCACAAATGGCTGTCCTCACTTTCACAAAATGCACTGCCATATCAGCAAAAATTCAGGACTGCATTGGCCGGAAATCGAACTCTGGCCTCCCGCGTGGCAGGCGAGAATTCTACCACTGAACCACCAATGCTCCACAGATACTTAACTTTACACTTACTCGTGTACTTTAGTGTATGAAATAAAGCAGGAGTGTCAGGATGCCTTGCCTTGCCATCACCTCCATACATTCTCAACCAAGCCTGGCTAGCTCAGTCGGTAGAGCATGAGACTCTTAATCTCAGGGTCGTGGGTTCGAGCCCCACATTGGGCGGATGTTTTTTTTCTTTTCCTGTACCATTGTATGTGGAACACTGTCAACTTGCCCCACCACAGCGCAAATGGCTGTCCTCACTTTCACAAAATGCACTGCCATATCAGCAAAAACTAAGGACTGCATTGGCCGGGAATCGAACCCGGGCCTCCCGCGTGGCAGGCGAGAATTCTACCACTGAACCACCAATGCTCCACAGGTACTTAATTTTACACTTACTCGTGTACTTTAGTGTATGAAACAAAGCAGGAGTGTCAGGATGCCTTGCCTTGCCATCACCTCCATACATTCTCAACCAAGCCTGGCTAGCTCAGTCGGTAGAGCATGAGACTCTTAATCTCAGGGTCGTGGGTTCGAGCCCCACGTTGGGCGGATGTTTTTTCTTTTCCTGTACCATTGTATGTGGAACACTGTCAACTTGCACCACCACAGCGCAAATGGCTGTCCTCACTTTCACAAAATACACTGCCATATCAGCAAAAACTCAGGACTGCATTGGCCGGGAATCGATTCCGGGCCTCACGAGTGGCAGGCGAGAATTCTACCACTGAACCACCAATGCTCCACAGATGCCTAATTTTACACTTACTCATGTACTTTAGTGTATAAAACAAAGCAGGAGTGTCAGGATGCCTTGCCTTGCCATCACCTCCAAGCCTACGTAACCAAGCCCGACTAGCACAGTCGCTAGAGCATAAGACTATTAATCTTAGGGTCATGTATTTGAGCTCCATGTTGGGCAGTTGTTTTTTTCTCTTCCTTTACCATTGTATGTGGAACAGTGTATACTTGCATCACCACAGCGCAAATGGCTGTCCTCACTTTCACAAAATGCTCTGCCCTATCAGCAAAAACTCAGGAATGTATTGACCGGGAATTGAACCCGGCCTCCCACGTGGCCGGCTAGATTTCTACCACTGAACCACCAATGATCCACAGATGCTTAATTTTAGACTTACTCATGTACTTTAGTGTACAAAACAAAGCAGGAGAGTCAGGATGCCTTGCCTTGCCATCACCACAACTCCTCGGTTACCAAGCATTGCTAACTCAGTCGGTAAAGCATGAGACTCTTAATCTCAGGGTCGTGGGTTCGAGCCCCACATTGGGCGGATGTTTTTTTTCTTTTCTGTACCATTGTATTTGGAACACTGTCAACTTGCACCACCACAGCGCAAATGGCTGTCCTCACTTTCACAAAATGCACTGCCATATCAGCAAAAGCTCAGGACTGCATTGGCCGGGAATCGAACCCGGGCCTCCCGCGTGGCAGGCGAGAATTCTACCACTGAACCACCAATGCTCCACAGGTACTTAATTTTACACTTACTCGTGTACTTTAGTGTATGAAACAAAGCAGGAGTGTCAGGATGCCTTGCCTTGCCATCACCTCCATACATTCTCAACCAAGCCTGGCTAGCTCAGTCGGTAGAGCATGAAACTCTTAATCTCAGGGTCGTGGGTTCGAGCCCCACGTTGGGCGGATGTTTTTTCCTTTCCTGTACCATTGTATGTGGAACACTGTATACTTGCACCACCACAGCGCAAATGGTTGTCCTCACTTTCACAAAATGCACTGCCCTATCAGCAAAAACTCAGGAATGTATTGACCTGGAATTGAACCCGGCCTCCCACGTGGCCGGCTAGATTTCTACAACTGAACCACCAATGATCCACAGATGCTTAATTTTAGACTTACTCATGTACTTTAGTGTACAAAACAAAGCAGGAGAGTCAGGATGCCTTTCCTTGCCATCACCACAACTCCTCGGTTACCAAGCATTGCTAACTCAGTCGGTAAAGCATGAGACTCTTAATCTCAGGGTCGTGGGTTCGAGCCCCACATTGGGTGGATGTTTTTTTTCTTTTCCTGTACCATTGTATGTGGAACACTGTCAACTTGCACCACCACAGCGCAAATGGCTGTCCTCACTTTCACAAAATGCACTGCCATATCAGCAAAAATTCAGGACTGCATTGGCCGGAAATCAAACCCGGGCCTCCCGCGTGGCAGGCGAGAATTCTACCACTGAACCACCAATGCTCCACAAATACTTAATTTTACACTTACTCGTGTACTTTAGTGTATGAAACAAAGCAGGAGTGTCAGGATGCCTTGCCTTGCCATCACCTCCATACATTCTCAACCAAGCCTGGCTAGCTCAGTCGGTAGAGCATGAGACTCTTAATCTCAGGGTCGTGGGTTCGAGCCCCACGTTGGGCGGATGTTTTTTCTTTTCCTGTACCATTGTATGTGGAACACTGTCAACTTGCACCACCACAGCGCAAATGGCTGTCCTCACTTTCACAAAATACACTGCCATATCAGCTAAAACTCAGGACTGCATTGGCCGGGAATCGATTCCGGGCCTCACGAGTGGCAGGCGAGAATTCTACCACTGAACCACCAATGCTCCACAGATGCCTAATTTTACACTTACTCATGTACTTTAGTGTATAAAACAAAGCAGGAGTGTCAGGATGCCTTGCCTTGCCATCACCTCCAAGCCTACGTAACCAAGCCCGACTAGCACAGTCGCTAGAGCATAAGACTATTAACCTTAGGGTCATGTATTTGAGCTCCATGTTGGGCAGTTGTTTTTTCTCTTCCTTTACCATTGTATGTGGAACAGTGTATACTTGCATCACCACAGCGCAAATGGCTGTCCTCACTTTCACAAAATGCACTGCCCTATCAGCAAAAACTCAGGAATGTATTGACCGGGAATTGAACCCGGCCTCCCACGTGGCCGGCTAGATTTCTACCACTGAACCACCAATGATCCACAGATGCTTAATTTTAGACTTACTCATGTACTTTAGTGTACAAAACAAAGCAGGAGAGTCAGGATGCCTTGCCTTGCCATCACCACAACTCCTCGGTTACCAAGCATTGCTAACTCAGTCGGTAAAGCATGAGACTCTTAATCTCAGGGTCGTGGGTTCGAGCCCCACATTGGGCGGATGCTTTTTTTAATTTTCCTGCACCATTGTATGTGGAACACTGTCAACTTGCCCCACCACAGCGCAAATGGCTGTCCTCACTTTCACAAAATGCACTGCCATATCAGCAAAGACTCAGCACTGCTTTGGCCGGGAATCGAACCCGGGCCTCCCGCATGGCAGGCGAGAATTCTACCACTGAACCACCAATGCTCCACGGATACTTAATTTTACACTTACTCGTGTACTTTAGTGTATGAAATAAAGCAGGAGTGTCAGGATGCCTTGCCTTGCCATCACCTCCATACATTCTCAACCAAGCCTGGCTATCTCAGTCGGTAGAGCATGAGACTCTTAATCTCAGGGTCGTGGGTTCGAGCCACACGTTGGGCGGATGTTTTTTCTTTTCCTGTACCATTGTATGTGGAACACTGTATACTTGCACCACCACAGCGCAAATGGCTGTCCTCACTTTCACAAAATGCACTGCCCTATCAGCAAAAACTCAGGAATGTATTGACCGGGAATTGAACCCGGCCTCCCACGTGGCCGGCTAGATTTCTACCACTGAACCACCAATGATCCACAGATGCTTAATTTTAGACTTACTCATGTACTTTAGTGTACAAAACAAAGCAGGAGAGTCAGGATGCCTTGCCTTGCCATCACCACAACTCCTCGGTTACCAAGCATTGCTAACTCAGTCGGTAAAGCATGAGACTCTTAATCTCAGGGTCGTGGGTTCGAGCCCCACATTGGGCGGATGCTTTTTTTTCTTTTCCTGTACCATTGTATGTGGAACACTGTCAACTTGCCCCACCACAGCGCAAATGGCTGTCCTCACTTTCACAAAATGCACTGCCATATCAGCAAAGACTCAGCACTGCATTGGCCAGGAATCAAACCCGGGCCTCCCGCGTGGCAGGCAAGAATTCTACCACTGAACCACCAATGCTCCACGGATACTTAATTTTACACTTACTCGTGTACTTTAGTGTATGAAATAAAGCAGGAGTGTCAGGATGCCTTGCCTTGCCATCACCTCCATACATTCTCAACCAAGCCTGGCTAGCTCAGTCGGTAGAGCATGAGACTCTTAATCTCAGGGTCGTGGGTTCGAGCCACACGTTGGGCGGATGTTTTTTCTTTTCCTGTACCATTGTATGTGGAACACTGTATACTTGCACCACCACAGCGCAAATGGCTGTCCTCACTTTCACAAAATGCACTGCCCTATCAGCAAAAACTCAGGAATGTATTGACCGGGAATTGAACCCGGCCTCCCACGTGGCCGGCTAGATTTCTACAACTGAACCACCAATGATCCACAGTTGCTTAATTTTAGACTTACTCATGTACTTTAGTGTACAAAACAAAGCAGGAGAGTCAGGATGCCTTTCCTTGCCATCACCACAACTCCTCGGTTACCAAGCATTGCTAACTCAGTCGGTAAAGCATGAGACTCTTAATCTCAGGGTCGTGGGTTCGAGCCCCACATTGGGTGGATGTTTTTTTTCTTTTCCTGTACCATTGTATGTGGAACACTGTCAACTTGCCCCACCACAGCGCAAATGGCTGTCCTCACTTTCACAAAATGCACTGCCATATCAGCAAAAATTCAGGACTGCATTGGCCGGAAATCGAACCCAGGCCCCCCGCGTGGCAGGCGAGAATTCTACCACTGAACCACCAATGCTCCACAGATGCCTAATTTTACACTTACTCATGTACTTTAGTGTATAAAACAAAGCAGGGGTGTCAGGATGCCTTGCCTTGCCATCACCTCCAAGCCTACGTAACCAAGCCCGACTAGCTCAGTCGCTAGAGCATAAGACTATTAATCTTAGGGTCATGTATTTGAGCTCCATGTTGGGCAGTTGTTTTTTTCTCTTCCTTTACCATTGTATGTGGAACAGTGTATACTTGCATCACCACAGCGCAAATGGCTGTCCTCACTTTCACAAAATGCACTGCCCTATCAGCAAAAACTCAGGAATGTATTGACCGGGAATTGAACCCGGCCTCCCACGTGGCCGGCTAGATTTCTACCACTGAACCACCAATGATCCACAGATGCTTAATTTTAGACTTACTCATGTACTTTAGTGTACAAAACAAAGCAGGAGAGTCAGGATGCCTTGCCTTGCCATCACCACAACTCCTCGGTTACCAAGCATTGCTAACTCAGTCGGTAAAGCATGAGACTCTTAATCTCAGGGTCGTGGGTTCGAGCCCCACATTGGGGGGATGTTTTTTTTCTTTTCCTGTACCATTGTATTTGGAACACTGTCAACTTGCACCACCACAGCGCAAATGGCTGTCCTCACTTTCACAAAATGCACTGCCATATCAGCAAAAACTCAGGACTGCATTGGCCGGGAATCGAACCCGGGCCTCCCGCGTGGCAGGCGAGAATTCTACCACTGAACCACCAATGCTCCACAGGTACTTAATTTTACACTTACTCGTGTACTTTAGTGTATGAAACAAAGCAGGAGTGTCAGGATGCCTTGCCTTGCCATCACCTCCATACATTCTCAACCAAGCCTGGCTAGCTCAGTCGGTAGAGCATGAGACTCTTAATCTCAGGGTCGTGGGTTCGAGCCCCACGTTGGGCGGATGTTTTTTCTTTTCCTGTACCATTGTATGTGGAACACTGTCAACTTGCACCACCACAGCGCAAATGGCTGTCCTCACTTTCACAAAATACACTGCCATATCAGCAAAAACTCAGGACTGCATTGGCCGGGAATCGATTCCGGGCCTCACGAGTGGCAGGCGAGAATTCTACCACTGAACCACCAATGCTCCACAGATGCCTAATTTTACACTTACTCATGTACTTTAGTGTATAAAACAAAGCAGGAGTGTCAGGATGCCTTGCCTTGCCATCACCTCCAAGCCTACGTAACCAAGCCCGACTAGCACAGTCGCTAGAGCATAAGACTATTAATCTTAGGGTCATGTATTTGAGCTCCATGTTGGGCAGTTGTTTTTTTCTCTTCCTTTACCATTGTATGTGGAACAGTGTATACTTGCATCACCACAGCGCAAATGGCTGTCCTCACTTTCACAAAATGCACTGCCCTATCAGCAAAAACTCAGGAATGTATTGACCGGGAATTGAACCCGGCATCCCACGTGGCCGGCTAGATTTCTACCACTGAACCACCAATGATCCACAGATGCTTAATTTTAGACTTACTCATGTACTTTAGTGTACAAAACAAAGCAGGAGAGTCAGGATGCCTTGCCTTGCCATCACCACAACTCCTCGGTTACCAAGCATTGCTAACTCAGTCGGTAAAGCATGAGACTCTTAATCTCAGGGTCGTGGGTTCGAGCCCCACATTGGGCGGATGTTTTTTTTTCTTTTCTGTACCATTGTATTTGGAACACTGTCAACTTGCACCACCACAGCGCAAATGGCTGTCCTCACTTTCACAAAATGCACTGCCATATCAGCAAAAACTCAGGACTGCATTGGCCGGGAATCGAACCCGGGCCTCCCGCGTGGCAGGCGAGAATTCTACCACTGAACCACCAATGCTCCACAGGTACTTAATTTTACACTTACTCGTGTACTTTAGTGTATGAAACAAAGCAGGAGTGTCAGGATGCCTTGCCTTGCCATCACCTCCATACATTCTCAACCAAGCCTGGCTAGCTCAGTCGGTAGAGCATGAGACTCTTAATCTCAGGGTCGTGGGTTCGAGCCCCACGTTGGGCGGATGCTTTTTCCTTTCCTGTACCATTGTATGTGGAACACTGTATACTTGCACCACCACAGCGCAAATGGTTGTCCTCACTTTCACAAAATGCACTGCCCTATCAGCAAAAACTCAGGAATGTATTGACCTGGAATTGAACCCGGCCTCCCACGTGGCCGGCTAGATTTCTACAACTGAACCACCAATGATCCACAGATGCTTAATTTTAGACTTACTCATGTACTTTAGTGTACAAAACAAAGCAGGAGAGTCAGGATGCCTTGCCTTGCCATCACCACAACTCCTCGGTTACCAAGCATTGCTAACTCAGTCGGTAAAGCATGAGACTCTTAATCTCAGGGTCGTGGGTTCGAGCCCCACATTGGGTGGATGTTTTTTTTCTTTTCCTGTACCATTGTATGTGGAACACTGTCAACTTGCCCCACCACAGCGCAAATGGCTGTCCTCACTTTCACAAAATGCACTGCCGTATCAGCACTGCATTGGCCGGAAATCGAACCCGGGCCTCCCGCGTGGCAGGCGAGAATTCTACCACTGAACCACCAATGCTCCACAAATACTTAATTTTACACTTACTCGTGTACTTTAGTGTATGAAACAAACCAGGAGTGTCAGGATGCCTTGCCTTGCCATCACCTCCATACATTCTCAACCAAGCCTGGCTAGCTCAGTCGGTAGAGCATGAGACTCTTAATCTCAGGGTCATGGGTTTGAGCCCCACGTTGGGCGGATGTTTTTTCTTTTCCTGTACCATTGTATGTGGAACACTGTCAACTTGCCCCACCACAGCGCAAATGGCTGTCCTCACTTTCACAAAATGCACTGCCATATCAGCAAAAACTCAGGACTGCATTGGCCGGGAATCGAACCCGAGCCTCCCGCGTGGCAGGCGAGAATTCTACCACTGAACCACCAATGCTCCACAGGTACTTAATTTTACACTTACTCGTGTACTTTAGTGTATGAAACAAAGCAGGAGTGTCAGGATGCCTTGCCTTGCCATCACCTCCATACATTCTCAACCAAGCCTGGCTAGCTCAGTCGGTAGAGCATGAGACTCTTAATCTCAGGGTCGTGGGTTCGAGCCCCACGTTGGGCGGATGTTTTTTCTTTTCCTGTACCATTGTATGTGGAACACTGTCAACTTGCACCACCACAGCGCAAATGGCTGTCCTCACTTTCACAAAATACACTGCCATATCAGCAAAAACTCAGGACTGCATTGGCCGGGAATCGATTCCGGGCCTCACGAGTGGCAGGCGAGAATTCTACCACTGAACCACCAATGCTCCACAGATGCCTAATTTTACACTTACTCATGTACTTTAGTGTATAAAACAAAGCAGGAGTGTCAGGATGCCTTGCCTTGCCATCACCTCCAAGCCTACGTAACCAAGCCCGACTAGCACAGTCGCTAGAGCATAAGACTATTAATCTTAGGGTCATGTATTTGAGCTCCATGTTGGGCAGTTGTTTTTTTCTCTTCCTTTACCATTGTATGTGGAACAGTGTATACTTGCATCACCACAGCGCAAATGGCTGTCCTCACTTTCACAAAATGCACTGCCCTATCAGCAAAAACTCAGGAATGTATTGACCGGGAATTGAACCCGGCATCCCACGTGGCCGGCTAGATTTCTACCACTGAACCACCAATGATCCACAGATGCTTAATTTTAGACTTACTCATGTACTTTAGTGTACAAAACAAAGCAGGAGAGTCAGGATGCCTTGCCTTGCCATCACCACAACTCCTCGGTTACCAAGCATTGCTAACTCAGTCGGTAAAGCATGAGACTCTTAATCTCAGGGTCGTGGGTTCGAGCCCCACATTGGGCGGATGTTTTTTTTTCTTTTCTGTACCATTGTATTTGGAACACTGTCAACTTGCACCACCACAGCGCAAATGGCTGTCCTCACTTTCACAAAATGCACTGCCATATCAGCAAAAACTCAGGACTGCATTGGCCGGGAATCGAACCCGGGCCTCCCGCGTGGCAGGCGAGAATTCTACCACTGAACCACCAATGCTCCACAGGTACTTAATTTTACACTTACTCGTGTACTTTAGTGTATGAAACAAAGCAGGAGTGTCAGGATGCCTTGCCTTGCCATCACCTCCATACATTCTCAACCAAGCCTGGCTAGCTCAGTCGGTAGAGCATGAGACTCTTAATCTCAGGGTCGTGGGTTCGAGCCCCACGTTGGGCGGATGCTTTTTCCTTTCCTGTACCATTGTATGTGGAACACTGTATACTTGCACCACCACAGCGCAAATGGTTGTCCTCACTTTCACAAAATGCACTGCCCTATCAGCAAAAACTCAGGAATGTATTGACCTGGAATTGAACCCGGCCTCCCACGTGGCCGGCTAGATTTCTACAACTGAACCACCAATGATCCACAGATGCTTAATTTTAGACTTACTCATGTACTTTAGTGTACAAAACAAAGCAGGAGAGTCAGGATGCCTTTCCTTGCCATCACCACAACTCCTCGGTTACCAAGCATTGCTAACTCAGTCGGTAAAGCATGAGACTCTTAATCTCAGGGTCGTGGGTTCGAGCCCCACATTGGGTGGATGTTTTTTTTCTTTTCCTGTACCATTGTATGTGGAACACTGTCAACTTGCCCCACCACAGCGCAAATGGCTGTCCTCACTTTCACAAAATGCACTGCCATATCAGCAAAAATTCAGGACTGCATTGGCCGGAAATCGAACCCGGGC
Source organism: Pseudophryne corroboree (assembly GCF_028390025.1). Lineage (NCBI taxonomy): Eukaryota > Metazoa > Chordata > Amphibia > Anura > Myobatrachidae > Pseudophryne > Pseudophryne corroboree. The sequence goes on from NC_086446.1 coordinate 440,567,766, forward strand.
CTCCCGCGTGGCAGGCGAGAATTCTACCACTGAACCACCAATGCTCCACAAATACTTAATTTTACACTTACTCGTGTACTTTAGTGTATGAAACAAAGCAGGAGTGTCAGGATGCCTTGCCTTGCCATCACCTCCATACATTCTCAACCAAGCCTGGCTAGCTCAGTCGGTAGAGCATGAGACTCTTAATCTCAGGGTCGTGGGTTCGAGCCCCACGTTGGGCGGATGTTTTTTCTTTTCCTGTACCATTGTATGTGGAACACTGTCAACTTGCACCACCACAGCGCAAATGGCTGTCCTCACTTTCACAAAATACACTGCCATATCAGCAAAAACTCAGGACTGCATTGGCCGGGAATCGATTCCGGGCCTCACGAGTGGCAGGCGATAATTCTACCACTGAACCACCAATGCTCCACAGATGCCTAATTTTACACTTACTCATGTACTTTAGTGTATAAAACAAAGCAGGAGTGTCAGGATGCCTTGCCTTGCCATCACCTCCAAGCCTACGTAACCAAGCCCGACTAGCACAGTCGCTAGAGCATAAGACTATTAATCTTAGGGTCATGTATTTGAGCTCCATGTTGGGCAGTTGTTTTTTTCTCTTCCTTTACCATTGTATGTGGAACAGTGTATACTTGCATCACCACAGCGCAAATGGCTGTCCTCACTTTCACAAAATGCACTGCCCTATCAGCAAAAACTCAGGAATGTATTGACCGGGAATTGAACCCGGCCTCCCACGTGGCCGGCTAGATTTCTACCACTGAACCACCAATGATCCACAGATGCTTAATTTTAGACTTACTCATGTACTTTAGTGTACAAAACAAAGCAGGAGAGTCAGGATGCCTTGCCTTGCCATCACCACAACTCCTCGGTTACCAAGCATTGCTAACTCAGTCGGTAAAGCATGAGACTCTTAATCTCAGGGTCGTGGGTTCGAGCCCCACATTGGGCGGATGCTTTTTTTAATTTTCCTGTACCATTGTATGTGGAACACTGTCAACTTGCCCCACCACAGCGCAAATGGCTGTCCTCACTTTCACAAAATGCACTGCCATATCAGCAAAGACTCAGCACTGCATTGGCCGGGAATCGAACCCGGGCCTCCCGCGTGGCAGGCGAGAATTCTACCACTGAACCACCAATGCTCCACGGATACTTAATTTTACACTTACTCGTGTACTTTAGTGTATGAAATAAAGCAGGAGTGTCAGGATGCCTTGCCTTGCCATCACCTCCATACATTCTCAACCAAGCCTGGCTATCTCAGTCGGTAGAGCATGAGACTCTTAATCTCAGGGTCGTGGGTTCGAGCCACACGTTGGGCGGATGTTTTTTCTTTTCCTGTACCATTGTATGTGGAACACTGTATACTTGCACCACCACAGCGCAAATGGCTGTCCTCACTTTCACAAAATGCACTGCCCTATCAGCAAAAACTCAGGAATGTATTGACCGGGAATTGAACCCGGCCTCCCACGTGGCCGGCTAGATTTCTACCACTGAACCACCAATGATCCACAGATGCTTAATTTTAGACTTACTCATGTACTTTAGTGTACAAAACAAAGCAGGAGAGTCAGGATGCCTTGCCTTGCCATCACCACAACTCCTCGGTTACCAAGCATTGCTAACTCAGTCGGTAAAGCATGAGACTCTTAATCTCAGGGTCGTGGGTTCGAGCCCCACATTGGGCGGATGCTTTTTTTTCTTTTCCTGTACCATTGTATGTGGAACACTGTCAACTTGCCCCACCACAGCGCAAATGGCTGTCCTCACTTTCACAAAATGCACTGCCATATCAGCAAAGACTCAGCACTGCATTGGCCAGGAATCAAACCCGGGCCTCCCGCGTGGCAGGCAAGAATTCTACCACTGAACCACCAATGCTCCACGGATACTTAATTTTACACTTACTCGTGTACTTTAGTGTATGAAATAAAGCAGGAGTGTCAGGATGCCTTGCCTTGCCATCACCTCCATACATTCTCAACCAAGCCTGGCTAGCTCAGTCGGTAGAGCATGAGACTCTTAATCTCAGGGTCGTGGGTTCGAGCCACACGTTGGGCGGATGTTTTTTCTTTTCCTGTACCATTGTATGTGGAACACTGTATACTTGCACCACCACAGCGCAAATGGCTGTCCTCACTTTCACAAAATGCACTGCCCTATCAGCAAAAACTCAGGAATGTATTGACCTGGAATTGAACCCGGCCTCCCACGTGGCCGGCTAGATTTCTACAACTGAACCACCAATGATCCACAGATGCTTAATTTTAGACTTACTCATGTACTTTAGTGTACAAAACAAAGCAGGAGAGTCAGGATGCCTTTCCTTGCCATCACCACAACTCCTCGGTTACCAAGCATTGCTAACTCAGTCGGTAAAGCATGAGACTCTTAATCTCAGGGTCGTGGGTTCGAGCCCCACATTGGGTGGATGTTTTTTTTCTTTTCCTGTACCATTGTATGTGGAACACTGTCAACTTGCCCCACCACAGCGCAAATGGCTGTCCTCACTTTCACAAAATGCACTGCCATATCAGCAAAAATTCAGGACTGCATTGGCCGGAAATCGAACCCGGGCCTCCCGCGTGGCAGGCGAGAATTCTACCACTGAACCACCAATGCTCCACAAATACTTAATTTTACACTTACTCGTGTACTTTAGTGTATGAAACAAAGCAGGAGTGTCAGGATGCCTTGCCTTGCCATCACCTCCATACATTCTCAACCAAGCCTGGCTAGCTCAGTCGGTAGAGCATGAGACTCTTAATCTCAGGGTCGTGGGTTCGAGCCCCACGTTGGGCGGATGTTTTTTCTTTTCCTGTACCATTGTATGTGGAACACTGTCAACTTGCACCACCACAGCGCAAATGGCTGTCCTCACTTTCACAAAATACACTGCCATATCAGCAAAAACTCAGGACTGCATTGGCCGGGAATCGATTCCGGGCCTCACGAGTGGCAGGCGATAATTCTACCACTGAACCACCAATGCTCCACAGATGCCTAATTTTACACTTACTCATGTACTTTAGTGTATAAAACAAAGCAGGAGTGTCAGGATGCCTTGCCTTGCCATCACCTCCAAGCCTACGTAACCAAGCCCGACTAGCACAGTCGCTAGAGCATAAGACTATTAATCTTAGGGTCATGTATTTGAGCTCCATGTTGGGCAGTTGTTTTTTTCTCTTCCTTTACCATTGTATGTGGAACAGTGTATACTTGCATCACCACAGCGCAAATGGCTGTCCTCACTTTCACAAAATGCACTGCCCTATCAGCAAAAACTCAGGAATGTATTGACCGGGAATTGAACCCGGCCTCCCACGTGGCCGGCTAGATTTCTACCACTGAACCACCAATGATCCACAGATGCTTAATTTTAGACTTACTCATGTACTTTAGTGTACAAAACAAAGCAGGAGAGTCAGGATGCCTTGCCTTGCCATCACCACAACTCCTCGGTTACCAAGCATTGCTAACTCAGTCGGTAAAGCATGAGACTCTTAATCTCAGGGTCGTGGGTTCGAGCCCCTCATTGGGCGGATGCTTTTTTTAATTTTCCTGTACCATTGTATGTGGAACACTGTCAACTTGCCCCACCACAGCGCAAATGGCTGTCCTCACTTTCACAAAATGCACTGCCATATCAGCAAAGACTCAGCACTGCATTGGCCGGGAATCGAACCCGGGCCTCCCGCGTGGCAGGCGAGAATTCTACCACTGAACCACCAATGCTCCACGGATACTTAATTTTACACTTACTCGTGTACTTTAGTGTATGAAATAAAGCAGGAGTGTCAGGATGCCTTGCCTTGCCATCACCTCCATACATTCTCAACCAAGCCTGGCTATCTCAGTCGGTAGAGCATGAGACTCTTAATCTCAGGGTCGTGGGTTCGAGCCACACGTTGGGCGGATGTTTTTTCTTTTCCTGTACCATTGTATGTGGAACACTGTATACTTGCACCACCACAGCGCAAATGGCTGTCCTCACTTTCACAAAATGCACTGCCCTATCAGCAAAAACTCAGGAATGTATTGACCGGGAATTGAACCCGGCCTCCCACGTGGCCGGCTAGATTTCTACCACTGAACCACCAATGATCCACAGATGCTTAATTTTAGACTTACTCATGTACTTTAGTGTACAAAACAAAGCAGGAGAGTCAGGATGCCTTGCCTTGCCATCACCACAACTCCTCGGTTACCAAGCATTGCTAACTCAGTCGGTAAAGCATGAGACTCTTAATCTCAGGGTCGTGGGTTCGAGCCCCACATTGGGCGGATGCTTTTTTTTCTTTTCCTGTACCATTGTATGTGGAACACTGTCAACTTGCCCCACCACAGCGCAAATGGCTGTCCTCACTTTCACAAAATGCACTGCCATATCAGCAAAGACTCAGCACTGCATTGGCCAGGAATCAAACCCGGGCCTCCCGCGTGGCAGGCAAGAATTCTACCACTGAACCACCAATGCTCCACGGATACTTAATTTTACACTTACTCGTGTACTTTAGTGTATGAAATAAAGCAGGAGTGTCAGGATGCCTTGCCTTGCCATCACCTCCATACATTCTCAACCAAGCCTGGCTAGCTCAGTCGGTAGAGCATGAGACTCTTAATCTCAGGGTCGTGGGTTCGAGCCACACGTTGGGCGGATGTTTTTTCTTTTCCTGTACCATTGTATGTGGAACACTGTATACTTGCACCACCACAGCGCAAATGGCTGTCCTCACTTTCACAAAATGCACTGCCCTATCAGCAAAAACTCAGGAATGTATTGACCGGGAATTGAACCCGGCCTCCCACGTGGCCGGCTAGATTTCTACAACTGAACCACCAATGATCCACAGTTGCTTAATTTTAGACTTACTCATGTACTTTAGTGTACAAAACAAAGCAGGAGAGTCAGGATGCCTTTCCTTGCCATCACCACAACTCCTCGGTTACCAAGCATTGCTAACTCAGTCGGTAAAGCATGAGACTCTTAATCTCAGGGTCGTGGGTTCGAGCCCCACATTGGGTGGATGTTTTTTTTCTTTTCCTGTACCATTGTATGTGGAACACTGTCAACTTGCCCCACCACAGCGCAAATGGCTGTCCTCACTTTCACAAAATGCACTGCCGGATCAGCACTGCATTGGCCGGAAATCGAACCCGGGCCTCCCGCGTGGCAGGCGAGAATTCTACCACTGAACCACCAATGCTCCACAAATACTTAATTTTACACTTACTCGTGTACTTTAGTGTATGAAACAAACCAGGAGTGTCAGGATGCCTTGCCTTGCCATCACCTCCATACATTCTCAACCAAGCCTGGCTAGCTCAGTCGGTAGAGCATGAGACTCTTAATCTCAGGGTCATGGGTTTGAGCCCCACGTTGGGCGGATGTTTTTTCTTTTCCTGTACCATTGTATGTGGAACACTGTCAACTTGCCCCACCACAGCGCAAATGGCTGTCCTCACTTTCACAAAATGCACTGCCATATCAGCAAAAACTCAGGACTGCATTGGCCGGGAATCGAACCCGGGCCTCCCGCGTGGCAGGCGAGAATTCTACCACTGAACCACCAATGCTCCACAGGTACTTAATTTTACACTTACTCGTGTACTTTAGTGTATGAAACAAAGCAGGAGTGTCAGGATGCCTTGCCTTGCCATCACCTCCATACATTCTCAACCAAGCCTGGCTAGCTCAGTCGGTAGAGCATGAGACTCTTAATCTCAGGGTCGTGGGTTCGAGCCCCACGTTGGGCGGATGTTTTTTCTTTTCCTGTACCATTGTATGTGGAACACTGTCAACTTGCACCACCACAGCGCAAATGGCTGTCCTCACTTTCACAAAATACACTGCCATATCAGCAAAAACTCAGGACTGCATTGGCCGGGAATCGATTCCGGGCCTCACGAGTGGCAGGCGAGAATTCTACCACTGAACCACCAATGCTCCACAGATGCCTAATTTTACACTTACTCATGTACTTTAGTGTATAAAACAAAGCAGGAGTGTCAGGATGCCTTGCCTTGCCATCACCTCCAAGCCTACGTAACCAAGCCCGACTAGCACAGTCGCTAGAGCATAAGACTATTAATCTTAGGGTCATGTATTTGAGCTCCATGTTGGGCAGTTGTTTTTTTCTCTTCCTTTACCATTGTATGTGGAACAGTGTATACTTGCATCACCACAGCGCAAATGGCTGTCCTCACTTTCACAAAATGCACTGCCCTATCAGCAAAAACTCAGGAATGTATTGACCGGGAATTGAACCCGGCATCCCACGTGGCCGGCTAGATTTCTACCACTGAACCACCAATGATCCACAGATGCTTAATTTTAGACTTACTCATGTACTTTAGTGTACAAAACAAAGCAGGAGAGTCAGGATGCCTTGCCTTGCCATCACCACAACTCCTCGGTTACCAAGCATTGCTAACTCAGTCGGTAAAGCATGAGACTCTTAATCTCAGGGTCGTGGGTTCGAGCCCCACATTGGGCGGATGTTTTTTTTTCTTTTCTGTACCATTGTATTTGGAACACTGTCAACTTGCACCACCACAGCGCAAATGGCTGTCCTCACTTTCACAAAATGCACTGCCATATCAGCAAAAACTCAGGACTGCATTGGCCGGGAATCGAACCCGGGCCTCCCGCGTGGCAGGCGAGAATTCTACCACTGAACCACCAATGCTCCACAGGTACTTAATTTTACACTTACTCGTGTACTTTAGTGTATGAAACAAAGCAGGAGTGTCAGGATGCCTTGCCTTGCCATCACCTCCATACATTCTCAACCAAGCCTGGCTAGCTCAGTCGGTAGAGCATGAGACTCTTAATCTCAGGGTCGTGGGTTCGAGCCCCACGTTGGGCGGATGCTTTTTCCTTTCCTGTACCATTGTATGTGGAACACTGTATACTTGCACCACCACAGCGCAAATGGTTGTCCTCACTTTCACAAAATGCACTGCCCTATCAGCAAAAACTCAGGAATGTATTGACCTGGAATTGAACCCGGCCTCCCACGTGGCCGGCTAGATTTCTACAACTGAACCACCAATGATCCACAGATGCTTAATTTTAGACTTACTCATGTACTTTAGTGTACAAAACAAAGCAGGAGAGTCAGGATGCCTTGCCTTGCCATCACCACAACTCCTCGGTTACCAAGCATTGCTAACTCAGTCGGTAAAGCATGAGACTCTTAATCTCAGGGTCGTGGGTTCGAGCCCCACATTGGGTGGATGTTTTTTTTCTTTTCCTGTACCATTGTATGTGGAACACTGTCAACTTGCCCCACCACAGCGCAAATGGCTGTCCTCACTTTCACAAAATGCACTGCCGTATCAGCACTGCATTGGCCGGAAATCGAACCCGGGCCTCCCGCGTGGCAGGCGAGAATTCTACCACTGAACCACCAATGCTCCACAAATACTTAATTTTACACTTACTCGTGTACTTTAGTGTATGAAACAAACCAGGAGTGTCAGGATGCCTTGCCTTGCCATCACCTCCATACATTCTCAACCAAGCCTGGCTAGCTCAGTCGGTAGAGCATGAGACTCTTAATCTCAGGGTCATGGGTTTGAGCCCCACGTTGGGCGGATGTTTTTTCTTTTCCTGTACCATTGTATGTGGAACACTGTCAACTTGCCCCACCACAGCGCAAATGGCTGTCCTCACTTTCACAAAATGCACTGCCATATCAGCAAAAACTCAGGACTGCATTGGCCGGGAATCGAACCCGAGCCTCCCGCGTGGCAGGCGAGAATTCTACCACTGAACCACCAATGCTCCACAGGTACTTAATTTTACACTTACTCGTGTACTTTAGTGTATGAAACAAAGCAGGAGTGTCAGGATGCCTTGCCTTGCCATCACCTCCATACATTCTCAACCAAGCCTGGCTAGCTCAGTCGGTAGAGCATGAGACTCTTAATCTCAGGGTCGTGGGTTCGAGCCCCACGTTGGGCGGATGTTTTTTCTTTTCCTGTACCATTGTATGTGGAACACTGTCAACTTGCACCACCACAGCGCAAATGGCTGTCCTCACTTTCACAAAATACACTGCCATATCAGCAAAAACTCAGGACTGCATTGGCCGGGAATCGATTCCGGGCCTCACGAGTGGCAGGCGAGAATTCTACCACTGAACCACCAATGCTCCACAGATGCCTAATTTTACACTTACTCATGTACTTTAGTGTATAAAACAAAGCAGGAGTGTCAGGATGCCTTGCCTTGCCATCACCTCCAAGCCTACGTAACCAAGCCCGACTAGCACAGTCGCTAGAGCATAAGACTATTAATCTTAGGGTCATGTATTTGAGCTCCATGTTGGGCAGTTGTTTTTTTCTCTTCCTTTACCATTGTATGTGGAACAGTGTATACTTGCATCACCACAGCGCAAATGGCTGTCCTCACTTTCACAAAATGCACTGCCCTATCAGCAAAAACTCAGGAATGTATTGACCGGGAATTGAACCCGGCATCCCACGTGGCCGGCTAGATTTCTACCACTGAACCACCAATGATCCACAGATGCTTAATTTTAGACTTACTCATGTACTTTAGTGTACAAAACAAAGCAGGAGAGTCAGGATGCCTTGCCTTGCCATCACCACAACTCCTCGGTTACCAAGCATTGCTAACTCAGTCGGTAAAGCATGAGACTCTTAATCTCAGGGTCGTGGGTTCGAGCCCCACATTGGGCGGATGTTTTTTTTTCTTTTCTGTACCATTGTATTTGGAACACTGTCAACTTGCACCACCACAGCGCAAATGGCTGTCCTCACTTTCACAAAATGCACTGCCATATCAGCAAAAACTCAGGACTGCATTGGCCGGGAATCGAACCCGGGCCTCCCGCGTGGCAGGCGAGAATTCTACCACTGAACCACCAATGCTCCACAGGTACTTAATTTTACACTTACTCGTGTACTTTAGTGTATGAAACAAAGCAGGAGTGTCAGGATGCCTTGCCTTGCCATCACCTCCATACATTCTCAACCAAGCCTGGCTAGCTCAGTCGGTAGAGCATGAGACTCTTAATCTCAGGGTCGTGGGTTCGAGCCCCACGTTGGGCGGATGCTTTTTCCTTTCCTGTACCATTGTATGTGGAACACTGTATACTTGCACCACCACAGCGCAAATGGTTGTCCTCACTTTCACAAAATGCACTGCCCTATCAGCAAAAACTCAGGAATGTATTGACCTGGAATTGAACCCGGCCTCCCACGTGGCCGGCTAGATTTCTACAACTGAACCACCAATGATCCACAGATGCTTAATTTTAGACTTACTCATGTACTTTAGTGTACAAAACAAAGCAGGAGAGTCAGGATGCCTTTCCTTGCCATCACCACAACTCCTCGGTTACCAAGCATTGCTAACTCAGTCGGTAAAGCATGAGACTCTTAATCTCAGGGTCGTGGGTTCGAGCCCCACATTGGGTGGATGTTTTTTTTCTTTTCCTGTACCATTGTATGTGGAACACTGTCAACTTGCCCCACCACAGCGCAAATGGCTGTCCTCACTTTCACAAAATGCACTGCCATATCAGCAAAAATTCAGGACTGCATTGGCCGGAAATCGAACCCGGGCCTCCCGCGTGGCAGGCGAGAATTCTACCACTGAACCACCAATGCTCCACAAATACTTAATTTTACACTTACTCGTGTACTTTAGTGTATGAAACAAAGCAGGAGTGTCAGGATGCCTTGCCTTGCCATCACCTCCATACATTCTCAACCAAGCCTGGCTAGCTCAGTCGGTAGAGCATGAGACTCTTAATCTCAGGGTCGTGGGTTCGAGCCCCACGTTGGGCGGATGTTTTTTCTTTTCCTGTACCATTGTATGTGGAACACTGTCAACTTGCACCACCACAGCGCAAATGGCTGTCCTCACTTTCACAAAATACACTGCCATATCAGCAAAAACTCAGGACTGCATTGGCCGGGAATCGATTCCGGGCCTCACGAGTGGCAGGCGATAATTCTACCACTGAACCACCAATGCTCCACAGATGCCTAATTTTACACTTACTCATGTACTTTAGTGTATAAAACAAAGCAGGAGTGTCAGGATGCCTTGCCTTGCCATCACCTCCAAGCCTACGTAACCAAGCCCGACTAGCACAGTCGCTAGAGCATAAGACTATTAATCTTAGGGTCATGTATTTGAGCTCCATGTTGGGCAGTTGTTTTTTTCTCTTCCTTTACCATTGTATGTGGAACAGTGTATACTTGCATCACCACAGCGCAAATGGCTGTCCTCACTTTCACAAAATGCACTGCCCTATCAGCAAAAACTCAGGAATGTATTGACCGGGAATTGAACCCGGCCTCCCACGTGGCCGGCTAGATTTCTACCACTGAACCACCAATGATCCACAGATGCTTAATTTTAGACTTACTCATGTACTTTAGTGTACAAAACAAAGCAGGAGAGTCAGGATGCCTTGCCTTGCCATCACCACAACTCCTCGGTTACCAAGCATTGCTAACTCAGTCGGTAAAGCATGAGACTCTTAATCTCAGGGTCGTGGGTTCGAGCCCCACATTGGGCGGATGCTTTTTTTAATTTTCCTGTACCATTGTATGTGGAACACTGTCAACTTGCCCCACCACAGCGCAAATGGCTGTCCTCACTTTCACAAAATGCACTGCCATATCAGCAAAGACTCAGCACTGCATTGGCCGGGAATCGAACCCGGGCCTCCCGCGTGGCAGGCGAGAATTCTACCACTGAACCACCAATGCTCCACGGATACTTAATTTTACACTTACTCGTGTACTTTAGTGTATGAAATAAAGCAGGAGTGTCAGGATGCCTTGCCTTGCCATCACCTCCATACATTCTCAACCAAGCCTGGCTATCTCAGTCGGTAGAGCATGAGACTCTTAATCTCAGGGTCGTGGGTTCGAGCCACACGTTGGGCGGATGTTTTTTCTTTTCCTGTACCATTGTATGTGGAACACTGTATACTTGCACCACCACAGCGCAAATGGCTGTCCTCACTTTCACAAAATGCACTGCCCTATCAGCAAAAACTCAGGAATGTATTGACCGGGAATTGAACCCGGCCTCCCACGTGGCCGGCTAGATTTCTACCACTGAACCACCAATGATCCACAGATGCTTAATTTTAGACTTACTCATGTACTTTAGTGTACAAAACAAAGCAGGAGAGTCAGGATGCCTTGCCTTGCCATCACCACAACTCCTCGGTTACCAAGCATTGCTAACTCAGTCGGTAAAGCATGAGACTCTTAATCTCAGGGTCGTGGGTTCGAGCCCCACATTGGGCGGATGCTTTTTTTTCTTTTCCTGTACCATTGTATGTGGAACACTGTCAACTTGCCCCACCACAGCGCAAATGGCTGTCCTCACTTTCACAAAATGCACTGCCATATCAGCAAAGACTCAGCACTGCATTGGCCAGGAATCAAACCCGGGCCTCCCGCGTGGCAGGCAAGAATTCTACCACTGAACCACCAATGCTCCACGGATACTTAATTTTACACTTACTCGTGTACTTTAGTGTATGAAATAAAGCAGGAGTGTCAGGATGCCTTGCCTTGCCATCACCTCCATACATTCTCAACCAAGCCTGGCTAGCTCAGTCGGTAGAGCATGAGACTCTTAATCTCAGGGTCGTGGGTTCGAGCCACACGTTGGGCGGATGTTTTTTCTTTTCCTGTACCATTGTATGTGGAACACTGTATACTTGCACCACCACAGCGCAAATGGCTGTCCTCACTTTCACAAAATGCACTGCCCTATCAGCAAAAACTCAGGAATGTATTGACCTGGAATTGAACCCGGCCTCCCACGTGGCCGGCTAGATTTCTACAACTGAACCACCAATGATCCACAGATGCTTAATTTTAGACTTACTCATGTACTTTAGTGTACAAAACAAAGCAGGAGAGTCAGGATGCCTTTCCTTGCCATCACCACAACTCCTCGGTTACCAAGCCTGGCTAGCTCAGTCGGTAGAGCATGAGACTCTTAATCTCAGGGTCGTGGGTTCGAGCCCCACGTTGGGCGGATGTTTTTTCTTTTCCTGTACCATTGTATGTGGAACACTGTCAACTTGCACCACCACAGCGCAAATGGCTGTCCTCACTTTCACAAAATACACTGCCATATCAGCAAAAACTCAGGACTGCATTGGCCGGGAATCGATTCCGGGCCTCACGAGTGGCAGGCGATAATTCTACCACTGAACCACCAATGCTCCACAGATGCCTAATTTTACACTTACTCATGTACTTTAGTGTATAAAACAAAGCAGGAGTGTCAGGATGCCTTGCCTTGCCATCACCTCCAAGCCTACGTAACCAAGCCCGACTAGCACAGTCGCTAGAGCATAAGACTATTAATCTTAGGGTCATGTATTTGAGCTCCATGTTGGGCAGTTGTTTTTTTCTCTTCCTTTACCATTGTATGTGGAACAGTGTATACTTGCATCACCACAGCGCAAATGGCTGTCCTCACTTTCACAAAATGCACTGCCCTATCAGCAAAAACTCAGGAATGTATTGACCGGGAATTGAACCCGGCCTCCCACGTGGCCGGCTAGATTTCTACCACTGAACCACCAATGATCCACAGATGCTTAATTTTAGACTTACTCATGTACTTTAGTGTACAAAACAAAGCAGGAGAGTCAGGATGCCTTGCCTTGCCATCACCACAACTCCTCGGTTACCAAGCATTGCTAACTCAGTCGGTAAAGCATGAGACTCTTAATCTCAGGGTCGTGGGTTCGAGCCCCTCATTGGGCGGATGCTTTTTTTAATTTTCCTGTACCATTGTATGTGGAACACTGTCAACTTGCCCCACCACAGCGCAAATGGCTGTCCTCACTTTCACAAAATGCACTGCCATATCAGCAAAGACTCAGCACTGCATTGGCCGGGAATCGAACCCGGGCCTCCCGCGTGGCAGGCGAGAATTCTACCACTGAACCACCAATGCTCCACGGATACTTAATTTTACACTTACTCGTGTACTTTAGTGTATGAAATAAAGCAGGAGTGTCAGGATGCCTTGCCTTGCCATCACCTCCATACATTCTCAACCAAGCCTGGCTATCTCAGTCGGTAGAGCATGAGACTCTTAATCTCAGGGTCGTGGGTTCGAGCCACACGTTGGGCGGATGTTTTTTCTTTTCCTGTACCATTGTATGTGGAACACTGTATACTTGCACCACCACAGCGCAAATGGCTGTCCTCACTTTCACAAAATGCACTGCCCTATCAGCAAAAACTCAGGAATGTATTGACCGGGAATTGAACCCGGCCTCCCACGTGGCCGGCTAGATTTCTACCACTGAACCACCAATGATCCACAGATGCTTAATTTTAGACTTACTCATGTACTTTAGTGTACAAAACAAAGCAGGAGAGTCAGGATGCCTTGCCTTGCCATCACCACAACTCCTCGGTTACCAAGCATTGCTAACTCAGTCGGTAAAGCATGAGACTCTTAATCTCAGGGTCGTGGGTTCGAGCCCCACATTGGGCGGATGCTTTTTTTTCTTTTCCTGTACCATTGTATGTGGAACACTGTCAACTTGCCCCACCACAGCGCAAATGGCTGTCCTCACTTTCACAAAATGCACTGCCATATCAGCAAAGACTCAGCACTGCATTGGCCAGGAATCAAACCCGGGCCTCCCGCGTGGCAGGCAAGAATTCTACCACTGAACCACCAATGCTCCACGGATACTTAATTTTACACTTACTCGTGTACTTTAGTGTATGAAATAAAGCAGGAGTGTCAGGATGCCTTGCCTTGCCATCACCTCCATACATTCTCAACCAAGCCTGGCTAGCTCAGTCGGTAGAGCATGAGACTCTTAATCTCAGGGTCGTGGGTTCGAGCCACACGTTGGGCGGATGTTTTTTCTTTTCCTGTACCATTGTATGTGGAACACTGTATACTTGCGCCACCACAGCGCAAATGGCTGTCCTCACTTTCACAAAATGCACTGCCCTATCAGCAAAAACTCAGGAATGTATTGACCGGGAATTGAACCCGGCCTCCCACGTGGCCGGCTAGATTTCTACAACTGAACCACCAATGATCCACAGTTGCTTAATTTTAGACTTACTCATGTACTTTAGTGTACAAAACAAAGCAGGAGAGTCAGGATGCCTTTCCTTGCCATCACCACAACTCCTCGGTTACCAAGCATTGCTAACTCAGTCGGTAAAGCATGAGACTCTTAATCTCAGGGTCGTGGGTTCGAGCCCCACATTGGGTGGATGTTTTTTTTCTTTTCCTGTACCATTGTATGTGGAACACTGTCAACTTGCCCCACCACAGCGCAAATGGCTGTCCTCACTTTCACAAAATGCACTGCCATATCAGCAAAAATTCAGGACTGCATTGGCCGGAAATCGAACCCGGGCCCCCCGCGTGGCAGGCGAGAATTCTACCACTGAACCACCAATGCTCCACAAATACTTAATTTTACACTTACTCGTGTACTTTAGTGTATGAAACAAAGCAGGAGTGTCAGGATGCCTTGCCTTGCCATCACCTCCATACATTCTCAACCAAGCCTGGCTAGCTCAGTCGGTAGAGCATGAGACTCTTAATCTCAGGGTCGTGGGTTCGAGCCCCACGTTGGGCGGATGTTTTTTCTTTTCCTGTACCATTGTATGTGGAACACTGTCAAGTTGCACCACCACAGCGCAAATGGCTGTCCTCACTTTCACAAAATACACTGCCATATCAGCAAAAACTCAGGACTGCATTGGCCGGGAATCGATTCCGGGCCTCACGAGTGGCAGGCGAGAATTCTACCACTGAACCACCAATGCTCCACAGATGCCTAATTTTACACTTACTCATGTACTTTAGTGTATAAAACAAAGCAGGGGTGTCAGGATGCCTTGCCTTGCCATCACCTCCAAGCCTACGTAACCAAGCCCGACTAGCACAGTCGCTAGAGCATAAGACTATTAATCTTAGGGTCATGTATTTGAGCTCCATGTTGGGCAGTTGTTTTTTTCTCTTCCTTTACCATTGTATGTGGAACAGTGTATACTTGCATCACCACAGCGCAAATGGCTGTCCTCACTTTCACAAAATGCACTGCCCTATCAGCAAAAACTCAGGAATGTATTGACCGGGAATTGAACCCGGCCTCCCACGTGGCCGGCTAGATTTCTACCACTGAACCACCAATGATCCACAGATGCTTAATTTTAGACTTACTCATGTACTTTAGTGTACAAAACAAAGCAGGAGAGTCAGGATGCCTTGCCTTGCCATCACCACAACTCCTTGGTTACCAAGCATTGCTAACTCAGTCGGTAAAGCATGAGACTCTTAATCTCAGGGTCGTGGGTTCGAGCCCCACATTGGGGGGATGTTTTTTTTCTTTTCCTGTACCATTGTATTTGGAACACTGTCAACTTGCACCACCACAGCGCAAATGGCTGTCCTCACTTTCACAAAATGCACTGCCATATCAGCAAAAATTCAGGACTGCATTGGCCGGGAATCGAACCCGGGCCTCCCACGTGGCAGGCGAGAATTCTACCACTGAGCCACCAATGCTCCACAGGTACTTAATTTTACACTTACTCGTGTACTTTAGTGTATGAAATAAAGCAGGAGTGTCAGGATGCCTTGCCATCACCTCAAGCCTACGTAACCAAGCCCGACTAGCACAGTCGCTAGAGCATAAGACTATTAATCTTAGGGTCATGTATTTGAGCTCCATGTTGGGCAGTTGTTTTTTTCTCTTCCTTTACCATTGTATGTGGAACAGTGTACACTTGCATCACCACAGCGCAAATGGCTGTCCTCACTTTCACAAAATGCACTGCCCTATCAGCAAAAACTCAGGAATGTATTGACCGGGAATTGAACCCGGCCTCCCACGTGGCCGGCTAGATTTCTACCACTGAACCACCAATGATCCACAGATGCTTAATTTTAGACTTACTCATGTACTTTAGTGTACAAAACAAAGCAGGAGAGTCAGGATGCCTTGCCTTGCCATCACCACAACTCCTCGGTTACCAAGCATTGCTAACTCAGTCGGTAAAGCATGAGACTCTTAATCTCAGGGTCGTGGGTTCGAGCCCCACATTGGGTGGATGTTTTTTTTCTTTTCCTGTACCATTGTATGTGGAACACTGTCAACTTGCCCCACCACAGCGCAAATGGCTGTCCTCACTTTCACAAAATGCACTGCCGTATCAGCACTGCATTGGCCGGAAATCGAACCCGGGCCTCCCGCGTGGCAGGCGAGAATTCTACCACTGAACCACCAATGCTCCACAAATACTTAATTTTACACTTACTCGTGTACTTTAGTGTATGAAACAAACCAAGAGTGTCAGGATGCCTTGCCTTGCCATCACCTCCATACATTCTCAACCAAGCCTGGCTAGCTCAGTCGGTAGAGCATGAGACTCTTAATCTCAGGGTCATGGGTTTGAGCCCCACGTTGGGCGGATGTTTTTTCTTTTCCTGTACCATTGTATGTGGAACACTGTCAACTTGCACCACCACAGCGCAAATGGCTGTCCTCACTTTCACAAAATGCACTGCCATATCAGCAAAAACTCAGGACTGCATTGGCCGGGAATCGAACCCGGGCCTCCCGCGTGGCAGGCGAGAATTCTACCACTGAACCACCAATGCTCCACAGGTACTTAATTTTACACTTACTCGTGTACTTTAGTGTATGAAACAAAGCAGGAGTGTCAGGATGCCTTGCCTTGCCATCACCTCCATACATTCTCAACCAAGCCTGGCTAGCTCAGTCGGTAGAGCATGAGACTCTTAATCTCAGGGTCGTGGGTTCGAGCCCCACGTTGGGCGGATGTTTTTTCTTTTCCTGTACCATTGTATGTGGAACACTGTCAACTTGCACCACCACAGCGCAAATGGCTGTCCTCACTTTCACAAAATACACTGCCATATCAGCAAAAACTCAGGACTGCATTGGCCGGGAATCGATTCCGGGCCTCACGAGTGGCAGGCGAGAATTCTACCACTGAACCACCAATGCTCCACAGATGCCTAATTTTACACTTACTCATGTACTTTAGTGTATAAAACAAAGCAGGAGTGTCAGGATGCCTTGCCTTGCCATCACCTCCAAGCCTACGTAACCAAGCCCGACTAGCACAGTCGCTAGAGCATAAGACTATTAATCTTAGGGTCATGTATTTGAGCTCCATGTTGGGCAGTTGTTTTTTTCTCTTCCTTTACCATTGTATGTGGAACAGTGTATACTTGCATCACCACAGCGCAAATGGCTGTCCTCACTTTCACAAAATGCACTGCCCTATCAGCAAAAACTCAGGAATGTATTGACCGGGAATTGAACCCGGCATCCCACGTGGCCGGCTAGATTTCTACCACTGAACCACCAATGATCCACAGATGCTTAATTTTAGACTTACTCATGTACTTTAGTGTACAAAACAAAGCAGGAGAGTCAGGATGCCTTGCCTTGCCATCACCACAACTCCTCGGTTACCAAGCATTGCTAACTCAGTCGGTAAAGCATGAGACTCTTAATCTCAGGGTCGTGGGTTCGAGCCCCACATTGGGCGGATGTTTTTTTTTCTTTTCTGTACCATTGTATTTGGAACACTGTCAACTTGCACCACCACAGCGCAAATGGCTGTCCTCACTTTCACAAAATGCACTGCCATATCAGCAAAAACTCAGGACTGCATTGGCCGGGAATCGAACCCGGGCCTCCCGCGTGGCAGGCGAGAATTCTACCACTGAACCACCAATGCTCCACAGGTACTTAATTTTACACTTACTCGTGTACTTTAGTGTATGAAACAAAGCAGGAGTGTCAGGATGCCTTGCCTTGCCATCACCTCCATACATTCTCAACCAAGCCTGGCTAGCTCAGTCGGTAGAGCATGAGACTCTTAATCTCAGGGTCGTGGGTTCGAGCCCCACGTTGGGCGGATGCTTTTTCCTTTCCTGTACCATTGTATGTGGAACACTGTGTACTTGCACCACCACAGCGCAAATGGTTGTCCTCACTTTCACAAAATGCACTGCCCTATCAGCAAAAACTCAGGAATGTATTGACCTGGAATTGAACCCGGCCTCCCACGTGGCCGGCTAGATTTCTACAACTGAACCACCAATGATCCACAGATGCTTAATTTTAGACTTACTCATGTACTTTAGTGTACAAAACAAAGCAGGAGAGTCAGGATGCCTTTCCTTGCCATCACCACAACTCCTCGGTTACCAAGCATTGCTAACTCAGTCGGTAAAGCATGAGACTCTTAATCTCAGGGTCGTGGGTTCGAGCCCCACATTGGGTGGATGTTTTTTTTCTTTTCCTGTACCATTGTATGTGGAACACTGTCAACTTGCCCCACCACAGCGCAAATGGCTGTCCTCACTTTCACAAAATGCACTGCCATATCAGCAAAAATTCAGGTCTGCATTGGCCGGAAATCGAACCCGGGCCTCCCACGTGGCAGGCGAGAATTCTACCACTGAACCACCAATGCTCCACAAATACTTAATTTTACACTTACTCGTGTACTTTAGTGTATGAAACAAAGCAGGAGTGTCAGGATGCCTTGCCTTGCCATCACCTCCATACATTCTCAACCAAGCCTGGCTAGCTCAGTCGGTAGAGCATGAGACTCTTAATCTCAGGGTCGTGGGTTCGAGCCCCACGTTGGGCGGATGTTTTTTCTTTTCCTGTACCATTGTATGTGGAACACTGTCAACTTGCACCACCACAGCGCAAATGGCTGTCCTCACTTTCACAAAATACACTGCCATATCAGCAAAAACTCAGGACTGCATTGGCCGGGAATCGATTCCGGGCCTCACGAGTGGCAGGCGAGAATTCTACCACTGAACCACCAATGCTCCACAGATGCCTAATTTTACACTTACTCATGTACTTTAGTGTATAAAACAAAGCAGGAGTGTCAGGATGCCTTGCCTTGCCATCACCTCCAAGCCTACGTAACCAAGCCCGACTAGCACAGTCGCTAGAGCATAAGACTATTAATCTTAGGGTCATGTATTTGAGCTCCATGTTGGGCAGTTGTTTTTTTCTCTTCCTTTACCATTGTATGTGGAACAGTGTATACTTGCATCACCACAGCGCAAATGGCTGTCCTCACTTTCACAAAATGCACTGCCCTATCAGCAAAAACTCAGGAATGTATTGACCGGGAATTGAACCCGGCCTCCCACGTGGCCGGCTAGATTTCTACCACTGAACCACCAATGATCCACAGATGCTTAATTTTAGACTTACTCATGTACTTTAGTGTACAAAACAAAGCAGGAGAGTCAGGATGCCTTGCCTTGCCATCACCACAACTCCTCGGTTACCAAGCATTGCTAACTCAGTCGGTAAAGCATGAGACTCTTAATCTCAGGGTCGTGGGTTCGAGCCCCACATTGGGCGGATGTTTTTTTTCTTTTCCTGTACCATTGTATTTGGAACACTGTCAACTTGCACCACCACAGCGCAAATGGCTGTCCTCACTTTCACAAAATGCACTGCCATATCAGCAAAAACTCAGGACTGCATTGGCCGGGAATCGAACCCGGGCCTCCCGCGTGGCAGGCGAGAATTCTACCACTGAACCACCAATGCTCCACAGGTACTTAATTTTACACTTACTCGTGTACTTTAGTGTATGAAACAAAGCAGGAGTGTCAGGATGCCTTGCCTTGCCTTGCCATCACCATCACCTCCATACATTTGCAACCAAGCCTGGCTAGCTCAGTCGGTAGAGCATGAGACTCTTAATCTCAGGGTCGTGGGTTCGAGCCCCACATTGGGCGGATGTTTTTTCTTTTCCTGTACCATTGTATGTGGAACACTGTATACTTGCACCACCACAGCGCAAATGGCTGTCCTCACTTTCACAAAATACACTGCCATATCAGCAAAAACTCAGGACTGCATTGGCCGGGAATCGATTCCGGGCCTCACGCGTGGCAGGCGAGAATTCTACCACTGAACCACCAATGCTCCACAGATGCCTAATTTTACACTTACTCATGTACTTTAGTGTATAAAACAAAGCAGGAGTGTCAGGATGCCTTGCCTTGCCATCACCTCCAAGCCTACGTAACCAAGCCCGACTAGCACAGTTGCTAGAGCATAAGACTATTAATCTTAGGGTCATGTATTTGAGCTCCATGTTGGGCAGTTGTTTTTTTCTCTTCCTGTACCATTGTATGTGGAACAGTGTATACTTGCATCACCACAGCGCAAATGGCTGTCCTCACTTTCACAAAATGCACTGCCCTATCAGCAAAAACTCAGGAATGTATTGACCGGGAATTGAACCCGGCCTCCCACGTGGCCGGCTAGATTTCTACAACTGAACCACCAATGATCCACAGTTGCTTAATTTTAGACTTACTCATGTACTTTAGTGTACAAAACAAAGCAGGAGAGTCAGGATGCCTTTCCTTGCCATCACCACAACTCCTCGGTTACCAAGCATTGCTAACTCAGTCGGTAAAGCATGAGACTCTTAATCTCAGGGTCGTGGGTTCGAGCCCCACATTGGGTGGATGTTTTTTTTCTTTTCCTGTACCATTGTATGTGGAACACTGTCAACTTGCCCCACCACAGCGCAAATGGCTGTCCTCACTTTCACAAAATGCACTGCCATATCAGCAAAAATTCAGGACTGCATTGGCCGGAAATCGAACCCGGGCCCCCCGCGTGGCAGGCGAGAATTCTACCACTGAACCACCAATGCTCCACAAATACTTAATTTTACACTTACTCGTGTACTTTAGTGTATGAAACAAAGCAGGAGTGTCAGGATGCCTTGCCTTGCCATCACCTCCATACATTCTCAACCAAGCCTGGCTAGCTCAGTCGGTAGAGCATGAGACTCTTAATCTCAGGGTCGTGGGTTCGAGCCCCACGTTGGGCGGATGTTTTTTCTTTTCCTGTACCATTGTATGTGGAACACTGTCAACTTGCACCACCACAGCGCAAATGGCTGTCCTCACTTTCACAAAATACACTGCCATATCAGCAAAAACTCAGGACTGCATTGGCCGGGAATCGATTCCGGGCCTCACGAGTGGCAGGCGAGAATTCTACCACTGAACCACCAATGCTCCACAGATGCCTAATTTTACACTTACTCATGTACTTTAGTGTATAAAACAAAGCAGGGGTGTCAGGATGCCTTGCCTTGCCATCACCTCCAAGCCTACGTAACCAAGCCCGACTAGCACAGTCGCTAGAGCATAAGACTATTAATCTTAGGGTCATGTATTTGAGCTCCATGTTGGGCAGTTGTTTTTTTCTCTTCCTTTACCATTGTATGTGGAACAGTGTATACTTGCATCACCACAGCGCAAATGGCTGTCCTCACTTTCACAAAATGCACTGCCCTATCAGCAAAAACTCAGGAATGTATTGACCGGGAATTGAACCCGGCCTCCCACGTGGCCGGCTAGATTTCTACCACTGAACCACCAATGATCCACAGATGCTTAATTTTAGACTTACTCATGTACTTTAGTGTACAAAACAAAGCAGGAGAGTCAGGATGCCTTGCCTTGCCATCACCACAACTCCTCGGTTACCAAGCATTGCTAACTCAGTCGGTAAAGCATGAGACTCTTAATCTCAGGGTCGTGGGTTCGAGCCCCACATTGGGGGGATGTTTTTTTTCTTTTCCTGTACCATTGTATTTGGAACACTGTCAACTTGCACCACCACAGCGCAAATGGCTGTCCTCACTTTCACAAAATGCACTGCCATATCAGCAAAAACTCAGGATTGCATTGGCCGGGAATCGAACCCGGGCCTCCCACGTGGCAGGCGAGAATTCTACCACTGAGCCACCAATGCTCCACAGGTACTTAATTTTACACTTACTCGTGTACTTTAGTGTATGAAATAAAGCAGGAGTGTCAGGATGCCTTGCCATCACCTCAAGCCTACGTAACCAAGCCCGACTAGCACAGTCGCTAGAGCATAAGACTATTAATCTTAGGGTCATGTATTTGAGCTCCATGTTGGGCAGTTGTTTTTTTCTCTTCCTTTACCATTGTATGTGGAACAGTGTACACTTGCATCACCACAGCGCAAATGGCTGTCCTCACTTTCACAAAATGCACTGCCCTATCAGCAAAAACTCAGGAATGTATTGACCGGGAATTGAACCCGGCCTCCCACGTGGCCGGCTAGATTTCTACCACTGAACCACCAATGATCCACAGATGCTTAATTTTAGACTTACTCATGTACTTTAGTGTACAAAACAAAGCAGGAGAGTCAGGATGCCTTGCCTTGCCATCACCACAACTCCTCGGTTACCAAGCATTGCTAACTCAGTCGGTAAAGCATGAGACTCTTAATCTCAGGGTCGTGGGTTCGAGCCCCACATTGGGTGGATGTTTTTTTTCTTTTCCTGTACCATTGTATGTGGAACACTGTCAACTTGCCCCACCACAGCGCAAATGGCTGTCCTCACTTTCACAAAATGCACTGCCATATCAGCACTGCATTGGCCGGAAATCGAACCCGGGCCTCCCGCGTGGCAGGCGAGAATTCTACCACTGAACCACCAATGCTCCACAAATACTTAATTTTACACTTACTCGTGTACTTTAGTGTATGAAACAAACCAGGAGTGTCAGGATGCCTTGCCTTGCCATCACCTCCATACATTCTCAACCAAGCCTGGCTAGCTCAGTCGGTAGAGCATGAGACTCTTAATCTCAGGGTCATGGGTTTGAGCCCCACGTTGGGCGGATGTTTTTTCTTTTCCTGTACCATTGTATGTGGAACACTGTCAACTTGCCCCACCACAGCGCAAATGGCTGTCCTCACTTTCACAAAATGCACTGCCATATCAGCAAAAACTCAGGACTGCATTGGCCGGGAATCGAACCCGGGCCTCCCGCGTGGCAGGTGAGAATTCTACCACTGAACCACCAATGCTCCACAGGTACTTAATTTTACACTTACTCGTGTACTTTAGTGTATGAAACAAAGCAGGAGTGTCAGGATGCCTTGCCTTGCCATCACCTCCATACATTCTCAACCAAGCCTGGCTAGCTCAGTCGGTAGAGCATGAGACTCTTAATCTCAGGGTCGTGGGTTCGAGCCCCACGTTGGGCGGATGTTTTTTCTTTTCCTGTACCATTGTATGTGGAACACTGTCAACTTGCACCACCACAGCGCAAATGGCTGTCCTCACTTTCACAAAATACACTGCCATATCAGCAAAAACTCAGGACTGCATTGGCCGGGAATCGATTCCGGGCCTCACGAGTGGCAGGCGAGAATTCTACCACTGAACCACCAATGCTCCACAGATGCCTAATTTTACACTTACTCATGTACTTTAGTGTATAAAACAAAGCAGGAGTGTCAGGATGCCTTGCCTTGCCATCACCTCCAAGCCTACGTAACCAAGCCCGACTAGCACAGTCGCTAGAGCATAAGACTATTAATCTTAGGGTCATGTATTTGAGCTCCATGTTGGGCAGTTGTTTTTTTCTCTTCCTTTACCATTGTATGTGGAACAGTGTATACTTGCATCACCACAGCGCAAATGGCTGTCCTCACTTTCACAAAATGCACTGCCCTATCAGCAAAAACTCAGGAATGTATTGACCGGGAATTGAACCCGGCATCCCACGTGGCCGGCTAGATTTCTACCACTGAACCACCAATGATCCACAGATGCTTAATTTTAGACTTACTCATGTACTTTAGTGTACAAAACAAAGCAGGAGAGTCAGGATGCCTTGCCTTGCCATCACCACAACTCCTCGGTTACCAAGCATTGCTAACTCAGTCGGTAAAGCATGAGACTCTTAATCTCAGGGTCGTGGGTTCGAGCCCCACATTGGGCGGATGTTTTTTTTCTTTTCTGTACCATTGTATTTGGAACACTGTCAACTTGCACCACCACAGCGCAAATGGCTGTCCTCACTTTCACAAAATGCACTGCCATATCAGCAAAAACTCAGGACTGCATTGGCCGGGAATCGAACCCGGGCCTCCCGCGTGGCAAGCGAGAATTCTACCACTGAACCACCAATGCTCCACAGGTACTTAATTTTACACTTACTCGTGTACTTTAGTGTATGAAACAAAGCAGGAGTGTCAGGATGCCTTGCCTTGCCATCACCTCCATACATTCTCAACCAAGCCTGGCTAGCTCAGTCGGTAGAGCATGAGACTCTTAATCTCAGGGTCGTGGGTTCGAGCCCCACGTTGGGCGGATGCTTTTTCCTTTCCTGTACCATTGTATGTGGAACACTGTATACTTGCACCACCACAGCGCAAATGGTTGTCCTCACTTTCACAAAATGCACTGCCCTATCAGCAAAAACTCAGGAATGTATTGACCTGGAATTGAACCCGGCCTCCCACGTGGCCGGCTAGATTTCTACAACTGAACCACCAATGATCCACAGATGCTTAATTTTAGACTTACTCATGTACTTTAGTGTACAAAACAAAGCAGGAGAGTCAGGATGCCTTTCCTTGCCATCACCACAACTCCTCGGTTACCAAGCATTGCTAACTCAGTCGGTAAAGCATGAGACTCTTAATCTCAGGGTCGTGGGTTCGAGCCCCACATTGGGTGGATGTTTTTTTTCTTTTCCTGTACCATTGTATGTGGAACACTGTCAACTTGCCCCACCACAGCGCAAATGGCTGTCCTCACTTTCACAAAATGCACTGCCATATCAGCAAAAATTCAGGACTGCATTGGCCGGAAATCGAACCCGGGCCTCCCGCGTGGCAGGCGAGAATTCTACCACTGAACCACCAATGCTCCACAAATACTTAATTTTACACTTACTCGTGTACTTTAGTGTATGAAACAAAGCAGGAGTGTCAGGATGCCTTGCCTTGCCATCACCTCCATACATTCTCAACCAAGCCTGGCTAGCTCAGTCGGTAGAGCATGAGACTCTTAATCTCAGGGTCGTGGGTTCGAGCCCCACGTTGGGCGGATGTTTTTTCTTTTCCTGTACCATTGTATGTGGAACACTGTCAACTTGCACCACCACAGCGCAAATGGCTGTCCTCACTTTCACAAAATACACTGCCATATCAGCAAAAACTCAGGACTGCATTGGCCGGGAATCGATTCCGGGCCTCACGAGTGGCAGGCGAGAATTCTACCACTGAACCACCAATGCTCCACAGATGCCTAATTTTACACTTACTCATGTACTTTAGTGTATAAAACAAAGCAGGAGTGTCAGGATGCCTTGCCTTGCCATCACCTCCAAGCCTACGTAACCAAGCCCGACTAGCACAGTCGCTAGAGCATAAGACTATTAATCTTAGGGTCATGTATTTGAGCTCCATGTTGGGCAGTTGTTTTTTTCTCTTCCTTTACCATTGTATGTGGAACAGTGTATACTTGCATCACCACAGCGCAAATGGCTGTCCTCACTTTCACAAAATGCACTGCCCTATCAGCAAAAACTCAGGAATGTATTGACCGGGAATTGAACCCGGCCTCCCACGTGGCCGGCTAGATTTCTACCACTGAACCACCAATGATCCACAGATGCTTAATTTTAGACTTACTCATGTACTTTAGTGTACAAAACAAAGCAGGAGAGTCAGGATGCCTTGCCTTGCCATCACCACAACTCCTCGGTTACCAAGCATTGCTAACTCAGTCGGTAAAGCATGAGACTCTTAATCTCAGGGTCGTGGGTTCGAGCCCCACATTGGGCGGATGTTTTTTTTCTTTTCCTGTACCATTGTATTTGGAACACTGTCAACTTGCACCACCACAGCGCAAATGGCTGTCCTCACTTTCACAAAATGCACTGCCATATCAGCAAAAACTCAGGACTGCATTGGCCGGGAATCGAACCCGGGCCTCCCGCGTGGAAGGCGAGAATTCTACCACTGAACCACCAATGCTCCACAGGTACTTAATTTTACACTTACTCGTGTACTTTAGTGTATGAAACAAAGCAGGAGTGTCAGGATGCCTTGCCTTGCCTTGCCATCACCATCACCTCCATACATTTGCAACCAAGCCTGGCTAGCTCAGTCGGTAGAGCATGAGACTCTTAATCTCAGGGTCGTGGGTTCGAGCCCCACATTGGGCGGATGTTTTTTCTTTTCCTGTACCATTGTATGTGGAACACTGTATACTTGCACCACCACAGCGCAAATGGCTGTCCTCACTTTCACAAAATACACTGCCATATCAGCAAAAACTCAGGACTGCATTGGCCGGGAATCGATTCCGGGCCTCACGCGTGGCAGGCGAGAATTCTACCACTGAACCACCAATGCTCCACAGATGCCTAATTTTACACTTACTCATGTACTTTAGTGTATAAAACAAAGCAGGAGTGTCAGGATGCCTTGCCTTGCCATCACCTCCAAGCCTACGTAACCAAGCCCGACTAGCACAGTTGCTAGAGCATAAGACTATTAATCTTAGGGTCATGTATTTGAGCTCCATGTTGGGCAGTTGTTTTTTTCTCTTCCTGTACCATTGTATGTGGAACAGTGTATACTTGCATCACCACAGCGCAAATGGCTGTCCTCACTTTCACAAAATGCACTGCCCTATCAGCAAAAACTCAGGAATGTATTGACCGGGAATTGAACCCGGCCTCCCACGTGGCCGGCTAGATTTCTACCACTGAACCACCAATGATCCACAGATGCTTAATTTTAGACTTACTCATGTACTTTAGTGTACAAAACAAAGCAAGAGAGTCAGGATGCCTTGCCTTGCCATCACCACAACTCCTCGGTTACCAAGCATTGCTAACTCAGTCGGTAAAGCATGAGACTCTTAATCTCAGGGTCGTGGGTTCGAGCCCCACATTGGGTGGATGTTTTTTTTCTTTTCCTGTACCATTGTATTTGGAACACTGTCAACTTGCCCCACCACAGCGCAAATGGCTGTCCTCACTTTCACAAAATGCACTGCCATATCAGCAAAAACTCAGGACTGCATTGGCCGGGAATCGAACCCAGGCCTCCCGCGTGGCAGGCGAGAATTCTACCACTGAACCACCAATGCTCCACAGATACTTAATTTTACACTTACTCGTGTACTTTAGTGTATGAAATAAAGCAGGAGTGTCAGGATGCCTTGCCTTGCCATCACCTCCATACATTCTCAACCAAGCCTGGCTAGCTCAGTCGGTAGAGCATGAGACTCTTAATCTCAGGGTCGTGGGTTCGAGCCCCACGTTGGGCGGATGTTTTTTCTTTTTCTGTACCATTGTATGTGGAACACTGTATACTTGCACCACCACAGCGCAAATGGCTGTCCTCACTTTCACAAAATGCACTGCCCTATCAGCAAAAACTCAGGAATGTATTGACCGGGAATTGAACCCGGCCTCCCACGTGGCCGGCTAGATTTCTACCACTGAACCACCAATGATCCACAGATGCTTAATTTTAGACTTACTCATGTACTTTAGTGTACAAAACAAAGCAGGAGAGTCAGGATGCCTTGCCTTGCCATCACCACAACTCCTCGGTTACCAAGCATTGCTAACTCAGTCGGTAAAGCATGAGACTCAAAATCTCAGGGTCGTGGGTTCGAGCCCCACATTGGGCGGATGTTTTTTTTCTTTTCCTGTACCATTGTATGTGGAACACTGTCAACTTGCACCACCACAGCGCAAATGGCTGTCCTCACTTTCACAAAATGCACTGCCATATCAGCAAAAATTCAGGACTGCATTGGCCGGAAATCGAACCCGGGCCTCCCGCGTGGCAGGCGAGAATTCTACCACTGAACCACCAATGCTCCACAGATACTTAACTTTACACTTACTCGTGTACTTTAGTGTATGAAATAAAGCAGGAGTGTCAGGATGCCTTGCCTTGCCATCACCTTTATACATTCTCAACCAAGCCTGGCTAGCTCAGTCGGTAGAGCATGAGACTCTTAATCTCAGGGTCGTGGGTTCGAGCCCCACGTTTGGTGGATGTTTTTTCTTTTCCTGTACCATTGTATGTGGAACACTGTCAACTTGCACCACCACAGCGCAAATGGCTGTCCTCACTTTCACAAAATACACTGCCATATCAGCTAAAACTCAGGACTGCATTGGCCGGGAATCGATTCCGGGCCTCACGAGTGGCAGGCGAGAATTCTACCACTGAACCACCAATGCTCCACAGATGCCTAATTTTACACTTACTCATGTACTTTAGTGTATAAAACAAAGCAGGAGTGTCAGGATGCCTTGCCTTGCCATCACCTCCAAGCCTACGTAACCAAGCCCGACTAGCACAGTCGCTAGAGCATAAGACTATTAACCTTAGGGTCATGTATTTGAGCTCCATGTTGGGCAGTTGTTTTTTTCTCTTCCTTTACCATTGTATGTGGAACAGTGTATACTTGCATCAACACAGCGCAAATGGCTGTCCTCACTTTCACAAAATGCACTGCCCTATCAGCAAAAACTCAGGAATGTATTGACCGGGAATTGAACCCGGCCTCCCACGTGGCCGGCTAGATTTCTACCACTGAACCACCAATGATCCACAGATGCTTAATTTTAGACTTACTCATGTACTTTAGTGTACAAAACAAAGCAGGAGAGTCAGGATGCCTTGCCTTGCCATCACCACAACTCCTCGGTTACCAAGCACTGCTAACTCAGTCGGTAAAGCATGAGACTCTTAATCTCAGGGTCGTGGGTTCGAGCCCCACATTGGGCGGATGCTTTTTTTTATTTTCCTGTACCATTGTATGTGGAACACTGTCAACTTGCCCCACCACAGCGCAAATGGCTGTCCTCACTTTCACAAAATGCACTGCCATATCAGCAAAGACTCAGCTCTGCATTGGCCGGGAATCGAACCCGGGCCTCCCGCGTGGCAGGCGAGAATTCTACCACTGAACCACCAATGCTCCACGGATACTTAATTTTACACTTACTCGTGTACTTTAGTGTATGAAATAAAGCAGGAGTGTCAGGATGCCTTGCCTTGCCATCACCTCCATACATTCTCAACCAAGCCTGGCT
The DNA here is from genome assembly GCF_028390025.1 of Pseudophryne corroboree. NCBI lineage: Eukaryota > Metazoa > Chordata > Amphibia > Anura > Myobatrachidae > Pseudophryne > Pseudophryne corroboree. The sequence continues at coordinate 440,596,804 of NC_086446.1, forward strand.
ATCTGAGTCGGTAGAGCATGAGACTCTTAATCTCAGGGTCGTGGGTTCGAGCCACACGTTGGGCGGATGTTTTTACTTTTCCTGTACCATTGTATGTGGAACACTGTATACTTGCACCACCACAGCGCAAATGGCTGTCCTCACTTTCACAAAATGCACTGCCCTATCAGCAAAAACTCAGGAATGTATTGACCGGGAATTGAACCCGGCCTCCCACGTGGCCGGCTAGATTTCTACCACTGAACCACCAATGATCCACAGATGCTTAATTTTAGACTTACTCATGTACTTTAGTGTACAAAACAAAGCAGGAGAGTCAGGATGCCTTGCCTTGCCATCACCACAACTCCTCGGTTACCAAGCATTGCTAACTCAGTCGGTAAAGCATGAGACTCTTAATCTCAGGGTCGTGGGTTCGAGCCCCACATTGGGCGGATGCTTTTTTTTATTTTCCTGTACCATTGTATGTGGAACACTGTCAACTTGCCCCACCACAGCGCAAATGGCTGTCCTCACTTTCACAAAATGCACTGCCTTATCAGCAAAGACTCAGCACTGCATTGGCCAGGAATCAAACCCGGGCCTCCCGCGTGGCAGGCGAGAATTCTACCACTGAACCACCAATGCTCCACGGATACTTAATTTTACACTTACTCGTGTACTTTAGTGTATGAAATAAAGCAGGAGTGTCAGGATGCCTTGCCTTGCCATCACCTCCATACATTCTCAACCAAGCCTGGCTAGCTCAGTCGGTAGAGCATGAGACTCTTAATCTCAGGGTCGTGGGTTCGAGCCACACGTTGGGCGGATGTTTTTTCTTTTCCTGTACCATTGTATGTGGAACACTGTATACTTGCACCACCACAGCGCAAATGGTTGTCCTCACTTTCACAAAATGCACTGCCCTATCAGCAAAAACTCAGGAATGTACTGACCGGGAATTGAACCCGGCCTCCCACGTGGCCGGCTAGATTTCTACAACTGAACCACCAATGATCCACAGTTGCTTAATTTTAGACTTACTCATGTACTTTAGTGTACAAAACAAAGCAGGAGAGTCAGGATGCCTTTCCTTGCCATCACCACAACTCCTCGGTTACCAAGCATTGCTAACTCAGTCGGTAAAGCATGAGACTCTTAATCTCAGGGTCGTGGGTTCGAGCCCCACATTGGGTGGATGTTTTTTTTCTTTTCCTGTACCATTGTATGTGGAACACTGTCAACTTGCCCCACCACAGCGCAAATGGCCGTCCTCACTTTCACAAAATGCACTGCCATATCAGCAAAAATTCAGGACTGCATTGGCCGGAAATCGAACCCGGGCCCCCCGCGTGGCAGGCGAGAATTCTACCACTGAACCACCAATGCTCCACAAATACTTAATTTTACACTTACTCGTGTACTTTAGTGTATGAAACAAAGCAGGAGTGTCAGGATGCCTTGCCTTGCCATCACCTCCATACATTCTCAACCAAGTCTGGCTAGCTCAGCCGGTAGAGCATGAGACTCTTAATCTCAGGGTCGTGGGTTCGAGCCCCACGTTGGGCGGATGTTTTTTCTTTTCCTGTACCATTGTATGTGGAACACTGTCAACTTGCACCACCACAGCGCAAATGGCTGTCCTCACTTTCACAAAATACACTGCCATATCAGCAAAAACTCAGGACTGCATTGGCCGGGAATCGATTCCGGGCCTCACGAGTGGCAGGCGAGAATTCTACCACTGAACCACCAATGCTCCACAGATGCCTAATTTTACACTTACTCATGTACTTTAGTGTATAAAACAAAGCAGGGGTGTCAGGATGCCTTGCCTTGCCATCACCTCCAAGCCTACGTAACCAAGCCCGACTAGCACAGTCGCTAGAGCATAAGACTATTAATCTTAGGGTCATGTATTTGAGCTCCATGTTGGGCAGTTGTTTTTTTCTCTTCCTTTACCATTGTATGTGGAACAGTGTATACTTGCATCACCACAGCGCAAATGGCTGTCCTCACTTTCACAAAATGCACTGCCCTATCAGCAAAAACTCAGGAATGTATTGACCGGGAATTGAACCCGGCCTCCCACGTGGCCGGCTAGATTTCTACCACTGAACCACCAATGATCCACAGATGCTTAATTTTAGACTTACTCATGTACTTTAGTGTACAAAACAAAGCAGGAGAGTCAGGATGCCTTGCCTTGCCATCACCACAACTCCTCGGTTACCAAGCATTGCTAACTCAGTCGGTAAAGCATGAGACTCTTAATCTCAGGGTCGTGGGTTCGAGCCCCACACTGGGGGGATGTTTTTTTTCTTTTCCTGTACCATTGTATTTGGAACACTGTCAACTTGCACCACCACAGCGCAAATGGCTGTCCTCACTTTCACAAAATGCACTGCCATATCAGCAAAAACTCAGGACTGCATTGGCCGGGAATCGAACCCGGGCCTCCCACGTGGCAGGCGAGAATTCTACCACTGAGCCACCAATGCTCCACAGGTACTTAATTTTACACTTACTCGTGTACTTTAGTGTATGAAATAAAGCAGGAGTGTCAGGATGCCTTGCCATCACCTCAAGCCTACGTAACCAAGCCCGACTAGCACAGTCGCTAGAGCATAAGACTATTAATCTTAGGGTCATGTATTTGAGCTCCATGTTGGGCAGTTGTTTTTTTCTCTTCCTTTACCATTGTATGTGGAACAGTGTATACTTGCATCACCACAGCGCAAATGGCTGTCCTCACTTTCACAAAATGCACTGCCCTATCAGCAAAAACTCAGGAATGTATTGACCGGGAATTGAACCCAGCCTCCCACGTGGCCGGCTAGATTTCTACCACTGAACCACCAATGATCCACAGATGCTTAATTTTAGACTTACTCATGTACTTTAGTGTACAAAACAAAGCAGGAGAGTCAGGATGCCTTGCCTTGCCATCACCACAACTCCTCGGTTACCAAGCATTGCTAACTCAGTCGGTAAAGCATGAGACTCTTAATCTCAGGGTCGTGGGTTCGAGCCCCACATTGGGTGGATGTTTTTTTTCTTTTCCTGTACCATTGTATGTGGAACACTGTCAACTTGCCCCACCACAGCGCAAATGGCTGTCCTCACTTTCACAAAATGCACTGCCATATCAGCACTGCATTGGCCGGAAATCGAACCCGGGCCTCCCGCGTGGCAGGCGAGAATTCTACCACTGAACCACTAATGCTCCACAAATACTTAATTTTACACTTACTCGTGTACTTTAGTGTATGAAACAAACCAGGAGTGTCAGGATGCCTTGCCTTGCCATCACCTCCATACATACTCAACCAAGCCTGGCTAGCTCAGTCGGTAGAGCATGAGACTCTTAATCTCAGGGTCATGGGTTTGAGCCCCACGTTGGGCGGATGTTTTTTCTTTTCCTGTACCATTGTATGTGGAACACTGTCAACTTGCACCACCACAGCGCAAATGGCTGTCCTCACTTTCACAAAATACACTGCCATATCAGCAAAAACTCAGGACTGCATTGGCCGGGAATCGATTCCGGGCCTCACGAGTGGCAGGCG
>NC_086446.1:440605351-440640351 GCF_028390025.1 Pseudophryne corroboree
AGACTCGTGGGTTCGAGCCCCACGTTGGGTGGATGTTATTTCTTTTCCTGTACCATTGTATGTGGAACACTGTATACTTGCACCACCACAGCGCAAATGGCTGTCCTCACTTTCACAAAATACACTGCCATATCAGCAAAAACTCAGGACTGCATTGGCCGGGAATCGATTCCGGGCCTCATGCGTGGCAGGCGAGAATTCTACCACTGAACCAACAATGCTCCACAGATGCCTAATTTTACACTTACTCATGCACTTTAGTGTATAAAACAAAGCAGGAGTGTCAGGATGCCTTGCCTTGCCATCGCCTCCAAGCCTACGTAACCAAGCCCGACTAGCACAGTCGCTAGAGCATAAGACTATTAATCTTAGGGTCATGTATTTGAGCTCCATGTTGGGCAGTTGTTTTTTTCTCTTTCTGTACCATTGAATGTGGAACAGTGTATACTTGCATCACCACAGCGCAAATTGCTGTCCTCACTTTCACAAAATGCACTGCCCTATCAGCAAAAACTCAGGAATGTATTGACCGGGAATTGAACCCGGCCTCCCACGTGGCCGGCTAGATTTCTACCACTGAACCACCAATGATCCACAGATGCTTAATTTTAGACTTACTCATGTACTTTAGTGTACAAAACAAAGCAGGAGAGTCAGGATGCCTTGCCATCACCACAACGCCTCGGTTACCAAGCATTGCTAACTCAGTCGGTAAAGCATGAGACTCTTAATCTCAGGGTCGTGGGTTCGAGCCCCACATTGGGCGGATGTTTTTTTTCTTTTCCTGTACCATTGTATGTGGAACACTGTCAACTTGCACCACCACAGCGCAAATAGCTGTCCTCACTTTCACAAAATGCACTGCCATATCAGCAAAAACGCAGGACTGCATTGGCCGTGAATCGAACCCAGGCCTCCCGCGTGGCAGGCGAGAATTCTACCACTGAACCACCAATGCTCCACAGATACTTAGTTTTACACTTACTCGTGTACTTTAGTGTATGAAACAAAGCAGGAGTGTCAGGATGCCTTGCCTTGCCATCACCTCCATACATTCTCAACCAAGCCTGGCTATCTCAGTCGGTAGAGCATGAGACTCTTAATCTCAGGGTTGTGGGTTAGAGCCCCATGTTGGGTGGATGTGTTTTCTTTTCCTGTACCATTGTATGTGGAACACTCTATACTTGCACCACCACAGCGCAAATGGCTGTCCTCACTTTCACAAAATACACTGCCATATCAGCAAAAACTCAGGACTGCATTAGCCGGGAATCGAACCCTGGCCTCCCGCGTGGCAGGCAAGAATTCTACCACTGAACCACCAATGCTCCACAGATACTTGGTTTTACACTTACTCGTTTACTTTAGTGTATGAAACAAAGCAGGAGTGTCAGGATGCCTTGCCTTGCCATCACCTCCATACATTCTCAACCAAGCCCGGCTAGCTCAGTCGGTAGAGCATGCGACTCTTAATCTCAGGGTCGTGGGTTAGAACCCCACGTTGGGCGGATGTTTTTTCTTTTCCTGTACCATTGTATGTGGAACACTGTATACTTGCACCACCACAGCGCAAATGGCTGTCCTCACTTTCACAAAATACACTGCCATATCAGCAAAAACTCAGGACTGCATTGGCCGGGAATCAATTCCGGGCCTCACGCGTGGCAGGCGAGAATTCTACCACTGAACCACCAATGCTCCACAGATGCCTAATTTTACACTTACTCGTGTACTTTAGTGTATAAAACAAAGCAGGAGTGTCAGGATGCCTTGCCTTGCCATCACCTCCAAGCCTACGTAACCTAGCCCGACTAGCACAGTCGCTAGAGAATAAGACTATTAATCTTAGGGTCATGTATTTGAGCTCCATGTTGGGCAGTTGTTTTTTTCTCTTCCTGTACCATTGTATGTGGAACAGTGTATACTTGCATCACCACAGCGCAAATGGCTGTCCTCACTTTCACAAAATGCACTGCCCTATCAGCAAAAACTCAGGAATGTATTGACCGGGAATTGAACCCGGCCTCCCACGTGGCCGTCTATATTTCTACCACTGAACCACCAATGATCCACAGATGCTTATTTTTAAACTTACTCATGTACTTTAGTGTACAAAACAAAGCAGGAGAGTCAGGATGCCTTCCCTTTCCATCACCACAACTCCTCGGTTACCAAGCATTGCTAACTCAGTCGGTAAAACATGAGACTCTTAATCTCAGGGTCGTGGGTTCGAGCCCCACATTGGGCGGATGTTTTTTTTCTTTTCCTGTACCATTGTATGTGGAACACTATCAACTTGCACCACCACAGCGCAAATGGCTGTCCTCACTTTCACAAAATGCTCTGCCATATCAGCAAAAACTCAGGACTGCATTGGCCGGGAATCAAACCCGGGCCTCCCGCGTGGCAGGCGAGAATTCTACCACTGAACCACCAATGCTCCACAGATACTTAATTTTACACTTACTCGTGTACTTTAGTGTATGAAACAAAGCAGGAGTGTCAGGATGCCTTGCCTTGCCATCACCTCTATACATTCTCAACCAATCCTGGCTAGCTCAGTCGCTAGAGCATAAGACTATTAATCTTAGGGTCATGTATTTGAGCTCCATGTTGGGCAGTTGTTTTTTTCTCTTCCTGTACCATTGTATGTGGAACAGTGTATACTTGCATCACCACAGCGCAAATGGCTGTCCTCACTTTCACAAAATGCACTGCCCTATCAGCAAAAACTCAGGAATGTATTGACCGGGAATTGAACCCGGCCTCCCACGTGGCCGGCTAGATTTCTACCACTGAACCACCAATGATCCACAGATGCTTAATTTTAGACTTACTCATGTACTTTAGTGTACAAAACAAAGCAGGAGAGTCAGGATGCCTTCCCTTTCCATCACCACAACTACTCGGTTACCAAGCATTGCTAACACATTCGGTAAAGCATGAGACTCTTAATCTCAGGGTCGTGGGTTCGAGCCCCACATTGGGCGGATGTTTTTTTTCTTTTCCTGTACCATTGTATGTGGAACACTGTCAACTTGCACCACCACAGCGCAAATGGCTGTCCTCACTTTCACAAAATGCACTGCCATATCAGCAAAAACTCAGGACTGCATTGGCCGGGAATCGAACCCGGGCCTCCCGCGTGGCAGGCGAGAATTCTACCACTGAACCACCAATGCTCCACAGATACTTAATTTTACACTTACTCGTGTACTTTAGTGTATGAAACAAAGCAGGAGTGTCAGGATGCCTTGCCTTGCCATCACCTCCAAGCCTACGTAACCAAGCCCGACTAGCACAGTCGCTAGAGCATAAGACTATTAATCTTAGGGTCATGTATTTGAGCTCCATGTTGGGCAGTTGTTTTTTTCTCTTCCTTTACCATTGTATGTGGAACAGTGTATACTTGCATCACTACAGCGCAAATGGCTGTCCTCACTTTCACAAAATGCACTGCCCTATCAGCAAAAACTCAGGAATGTATTGACCGGGAATTGAACCCGGCCTCCCACGTGGCCGGCTAGATTTCTACCACTGAACCACCAATGATCCACAGATGCTTAATTTTAGACTTACTCATGTACTTTAGTGTACAAAACAAAGCAGGAGAGTCAGGATGCCTTGCCTTGCCATCACCACAACTCCTCGGTTACCAAGCATTGCCAACTCAGTCGGTAAAGCATGAGACTCTTAATCTCAGGGTCGTGGGTTCGAGCCCCACATTGGGCAGATGTTTTTTTTCTTTTCCTGTACCATTGTATGTGGAACACTGTCAACTTGCACCACCACAGCGCAAATGGCTGTCCTCACTTTCACAAAATGCACTGCCATATCAGCAAAAACTCAGGACTGCATTGGCCGGGAATCGATTCCAGGCCTCACGAGTGGCAGGCGAGAATTCTACCACTGAACCACCAATGCTCCAGAGATGCCTAATTTTACACTTACTCATGTACTTTAGTGTATAAAACAAAGCAGGAGTGTCAGGATGCCTTGCCATCACCTCCAAGCCTACGTAACCAAGCCCGACTAGCACAGTCGCTAGAGCATAAGACTATTAATCTTAGGGTCATGTATTTGAGCTCCATGTTGGGCAGTTGTTTTTTTCTCTTCCTTTACCATTGTATGTGGAACAGTGTATACTTGCATCACTACAGCGCAAATGGCTGTCCTCACTTTCACAAAATGCACTGCCCTATCAGCAAAAACTCAGGAATGTATTGACCGGGAATTGAACCCGGCCTCCCACGTGGCCGGCTAGATTTCTACCACTGAACCACCAATGATCCACAGATGCTTAATTTTAGACTTACTCATGTACTTTAGTGTACAAAACAAAGCAGGAGAGTCAGGATGCCTTGCCTTGCCATCACCACAACTCCTCGGTTACCAAGCATTGCCAACTCAGTCGGTAAAGCATGAGACTCTTAATCTCAGGGTCGTGGGTTCGAGCCCCACATTGGGCAGATGTTTTTTTTCTTTTCCTGTACCATTGTATGTGGAATACTGTCAACTTGCACCACCACAGCGCAAATGGCTGTCCTCACTTTCACAAAATGCACTGCCATATCAGCAAAAACTCAGGACTGCATTGGCCGGGAATCGAACCCGGGCCTCCCGCGTGGCAGGCGAGAATTCTACCACTGAACCACCAATGCTCCACAGGTACTTAATTTTACACTTACTCGTGTACTTTAGTGTATGAAACAAAGCAGGAGTGTCAGGATGCCTTGCCTTGCCATCACCTCCATACATTCTCAACCAAGCCTGGCTAACTCAGTCGGTAAAGCATGAGACTCTTAATCTCAGGGTCGTGGGTTCGAGCCCCACATTGGGCGGATGTTTTTTTTCTTTTCCTGTACCATTGTATGTGGAACACTGTCAACTTGCACCACCACAGCGCAAATGGCTGTCCTCACTTTCACAAAATGCACTGCCATATCAGCAAAAACTCAGGACTGCATTGGCCGGGAATCGAACCCGGGCCTCCCGCGTGGCAGGCGAGAATTCTACCACTGAACCACCAATGCTCCACAGGTACTTAGTTTTACACTTACTCGTGTACTTTAGTGTATGAAACAAAGCAGGAGTGTCAGGATGCCTTGCCTTGCCTTGCCTTGCCATCACCTCCATACATTAGCAACCAAGCCTGGCTAGCTCAGTCGGTAGAGCATGAGACTCTTAATCTCAGGGTCGTGGGTTCGAGACCCACGTTGGGCGGATGTTTTTTCTTTTCCTGTACCATTGTATGTGGAACACTGTATACTTGCACCACCACAGCGCAAATGGCTGTCCTCACGTTCACAAAATACACTGCCATATCAGCAAAAACTCAGGACTGCATTGGCCGGGAATCGAACCCGGGCCTCACGCGTGGCAAGCGAGAATTCTACCACTGAACCACCAATGCTCCACAGATGCCTAATTTTACACTTACTCGTGTACTTTAGTGTATAAAACAAAGCAGGAGTATCAGGATGCCTTGCCTTGCCATCACCTCCAAGCCTACGTAACCAAGCCCGACTAGCACAGTCGCTAGAGCATAAGACTATTAATCTTAGGGTCATGTATTTGAGCTCCATGTTGGGCAGTTGTTTTTTTCTCTTCCTGTACCATTGTATGTGGAACAGTGTATACTTGCATCACCACAGCGTAAATGGCTGTCCTCACTTTCACAAAATGCACTGCCCTATCAGCAAAAACTCAGGAATGTATTGACCGGGAATTGAACCCGGCCTCCCACGTGGCCAGCTAGATTTCTACCACTGAACCACCAATGATCCACAGATGCTTAATTTTAGACTTACTCATGTACTTTAGTGTACAAAACAAAGCAGGAGAGTCAGGATGCCTTGTCTTGCCATCACCACAACTCCTCGGTTACCAAGCATTGCTAACTCAGTCGGTAAAGCATGAGACTCTTAATCTCAGGGTCGTGGGTTCGAGCCCCACATTGGGCGGAAGTTTTTTTTCTTTTCCTGTACCATTGTATGTGGAACACTGTCAACTTGCACCACCACAGCGCAAATGGCTGTCCTCACTTTCACAAAATGCACTGCCATATCAGCAAAAACTCAGGACTGCATTGGCCGGGAATCAAACCCGGGCCTCCCGCGTGGCAGGCGAGAATTCTACCACTGAACCACCAATGCTCCACAGGTACTTAATTTTACACTTACTCGTGTACTTTAGTGTATGAAACAAAGCAGGAGTGTCAGAATGCCTTGTTGCCATCACCTCCATACATTCTCAACCAAGCCTGGCTAGCTCAGTCGGTAGAGCATGAGACTCTTAATCTCAGGGTCATGGGTTCAAGCCCCACGTTGGGCGGATGTTTTTTCTTTTCCTGTACCATTGTATGTGGAACACTGTATACTTGCACCACCACAGCGCAAATGGCTGTCCTCACTTTCACAAAATGCACTGCCCTATCAGCAAAAACTCAGGAATGTATTGACCGGGAATTGATCCCGGCCTCCCACGTGGCCGGCTAGATTTCTACCACTGAACCACCAATGATCCACAGATGCTTAATTTTAGACTTACTCATGTACTTTAGTGTACAAAACAAAGCAGGAGAGTCAGGATGCCTTGCCTTGCCATCACCACAACTCCTCGGTTACCAAGCATTGCTAACTCAGTCGGTAAAGCATGAGACTCTTAATCTCAGGGTCGTGGGTTCGAGCCCCACATTGGGCGGATGTTTTTTTTCTTTTCCTGTACCATTGTATGTGGAACACTGTCAACTTGCACCACCACAGCGCAAATGGCTGTCCTCACTTTCACAAAATGCACTGCCATATCAGCAAAAATTCAGGACTGTATTGGCCGGAAATCGAACCCAGGCCTCCCGCGTGGCAGGCGACAATTCTACCACTGAACCACCAATGCTCCACAGATACTTAACTTTACACTTACTCGTGTACTTTAGTGTATGAAATAAAGCAGGAGTGTCAGAATGCCTTGCCTTGCCATCACCTCCATACATTCTCAACCAAGCCTGGCTAGCTCAGTCGGTAGAGCATGAGACTCTTAATCTCAGGGTCGTGGGTTCGAGCCCCACGTTGGGCGGATGTTTTTTTTCTTTTCCTGTACCATTGTATGTGGAACACTGTCAACTTGCACCACCACAGCGCAAATGGCTGTCCTCACTTTCACAAAATACACTGCCATATCAGCAAAAACTCAGGACTGCATTGGCCGGGAATCGATTCCGGGCCTCATGAGTGGCAGGCGAGAATTCTACCACTGAACCACCAATGCTCCACAGAAGCCTAATTTTACACTTACTCATGTACTTTAGTGTATAAAACAAAGCAGGAGTGTCAGGATGCCTTGCCTTGCCATCACCTCCAAGCCTACGTAACCAAGCCCGACTAGCACAGTCGCTAGAGCATAAGACTATTAATCTTAGGGTCATGTATTTGAGCTCCATGTTGGGCAGTTGTTTTTTTCTCTTCCTTTACCATTGTATGTGGAACAGTGTATACTTGCATCACCACAGCGCAAATAGCTGTCCTCACTTTCACAAAATGCACTGCCCTATCAGCAAAAACTCAGGAATGTATTGACCGGGAATTGAACCCGGCCTCCCACGTGGCCGGCTAGATTTCTACCACTGAACCACCAATGATCCACAGATGCTTAATTTTAGACTTACTCATGTACTTTAGTGTACAGAACAAAGCAGGAGAGTCAGGATGCCTTGCCTTGCCATCACCACAACTCCTCGGTTACCAAGCATTGCTAACTCAGTCAGTAAAGCATGAGACTCTTAATCTCAGGGTCGTGGGTTCGAGCCCCACATTGGTCGGATGTTTTTTTTCTTTTCCTGTACCATTGTATGTGGAACACTGTCAACTTGCACCACCACAGCGCAAATGGCTGTCCTCACTTTCACAAAATGCACTGCCATATCAGCAAAAACTCAGGACTGCATTGGCCGGGAATCGAACCCAGGCCTCCCGCGTGGCAGGCAAGAATTCTACCACTGAACCACCAATGCTCCACAGATACTTAATTTTACACTTACTCGTGTACTTTAGTGTATGAAATAAAGCAGGAGTGTCAGGATGCCTTGCCTTGCCATCACCTCCATACATTCTCAACCAAGCCTGGCTAGCTCAGTCGGTAAAGCATGAGACTTGTAATCTCAGGGTCGTGGGTTCGAGCCCCACGTTAGGCGGATGTTTTTTCTTTTCCTGTACCATTGTATGTGGAACACTGTATACTTGCACCACCACAGCGCAAATGGCTGTCCTCACTTTCACAAAATGCACTGCCCTATCAGCAAAAACTCAGGAATGTATTGACCGGGAATTGAACCCGGCCTCCCACGTGGCAGGCTAGATTTCTACCACTGAACCACCAATGATCCACAGATGCTTAATTTTAGACTTACTCATGTACTTTAGTGTACAAAACAAAGCAGGAGAGTCAGGATGCCTTGCCTTGCCATCACCACAACTCCTCGGTTACCAAGCATTGCTAACTCAGTCGGTAAAGCATGAGACTCTTAATCTCAGGGTCGTGGGTTCGAGCCCCACATTGGTCGGATGTTTTTTTTCTTTTCCTGTACCATTGTATGTGGAACACTGTCAACTTGCACCACCACAGCGCAAATCGCTGTCCTCACTTTCACAAAATGCACTGCCATATCAGCAAAAATTCAGGACTGCATTGGCCGGAAATCGAACCTGGGCCTCCCGCGTGGCAGGCGAGAATTCTACCACTGAACCACCAATGCTCCACAGATACTTAATTTTACACTTACTCGTGTACTTTAGTGTATGAAATAAAGCAGGAGTGTCAGGATGCCTTGCCTTGCCATCACCTCCATACATTCTCAACCAAGCCTGGCTAGCTCAGTCGGTAGAGCATGAGACTCTTAATCTCAGGGTCGTGGGTTCGAGCCCCACGTTGGGCGGATGTTTTTTCTTTTCCTGTACCATTGTATGTGGAACACTGTCAACTTGCACCACCACAGCGCAAATGGCTGTCCTCACTTTCACAAAATACACTGCCATATCAGCAAAAACTCAGGAATGTATTGACCGGGAATTGAACCCGGCCTCCCACGTGGCAGGCTAGATTTCTACCACTGAACCACCAATGATCCACAGATGCTTAATTTTAGACTTACTCATGTACTTTAGTGTACAAAACAAAGCAGGAGAGTCAGGATGCCTTGCCTTGCCATCACCACAACTCCTCGGTTACCAAGCATTGCTAACTCAGTCGGTAAAGCATGAGACTCTTAATCTCAGGGTCGTGGGTTCGAGCCCCACATTGGTCGGATGTTTTTTTTCTTTTCCTGTACCATTGTATGTGGAACACTGTCAACTTGCACCACCACAGCGCAAATCGCTGTCCTCACTTTCACAAAATGCACTGCCATATCAGCAAAAATTCAGGACTGCATTGGCCGGAAATCGAACCTGGGCCTCCCGCGTGGCAGGCGAGAATTCTACCACTGAACCACCAATGCTCCACAGATACTTAATTTTACACTTACTCGTGTACTTTAGTGTATGAAATAAAGCAGGAGTGTCAGGATGCCTTGCCTTGCCATCACCTCCATACATTCTCAACCAAGCCTGGCTAGCTCAGTCGGTAGAGCATGAGACTCTTAATCTCAGGGTCGTGGGTTCGAGCCCCACGTTGGGCGGATGTTTTTTCTTTTCCTGTACCATTGTATGTGGAACACTGTCAACTTGCACCACCACAGCGCAAATGGCTGTCCTCACTTTCACAAAATACACTGCAATTTCAGCAAAAACTCAGGACTGCATTGGCCGGGAATCGATTCCAGGCCTCACGAGTGGCAGGCGAGAATTCTACCACTGAACCACCAATGCTCCACAGATGCCTAATTTTACACTTACTCATGTACTTTAGTGTATAAAACAAAGCAGGAGTGTCAGGATGCCTTGCCTTGCCATCACCTCCAAGCCTACGTAACCAAGCCCGACTAGCACAGTCGCTAGAGCATAAGACTATTAATCTTAGGGTCATGTATTTGAGCTCCATGTTGGGCAGTTGTTTTTTTCTCTTCCTTTACCATTGTATGTGGAACAGTGTATACTTGCATCACCACAGCGCAAATGGCTGTCCTCACTTTCACAAAATGCACTGCCCTATCAGCAAAAACTCAGGAATGTATTGACCGGGAATTGAACCCGGCCTCCCACGTGGCCGGCTAGATTTCTACCACTGAACCACCAATGATCCACAGATGCTTAATTTTAGACTTACTCATGTACTTTAGTGTACAAAACAAAGCAGGAGTGTCAGGATGCCTTGCCTTGCCATCACCACAACTCCTCGGTTACCAAGCATTGCCAACTCAGTCGGTAAAGCATGAGACTCTTAATCTCAGGGTCGTGGGTTCGAGCCCCACATTGGGCAGATGTTTTTTTTCTTTTCCTGTACCATTGTATGTGGAACACTGTCAACTTGCACCACCACAGCGCAAATGGCTGTCCTCACTTTCACAAAATGCACTGCCATATCAGCAAAAACTCAGGACTGCATTGGCCGGGAATCGAACCCGGGCCTCCCGCGTGGCAGGCGAGAATTCTACCACTGAACCACCAATGCTCCACAGGTACTTAATTTTACACTTACTCGTGTACTTTAGTGTATGAAACAAAGCAGGAGTGTCAGGATGCCTTGCCATCACCTCCATACATTCTCAACCAAGCCTGGCTAACTCAGTCGGTAAAGCATGAGACTCTTAATCTCAGGGTCGTGGGTTCGAGCCCCACATTGGGCGGATGTTTTTTTTCTTTTCCTTTACCATTGTATGTGGAACACTGTCAAATTGCACCACCACAGCGCAAATGGCTGTCCTCACTTTCACAAAATGCACTGCCATATCAGCAAAAACTCAGGACTGCATTGGCCGGGAATCGAACCCGGGCCTCCCGCGTGGCAGGCGAGAATTCTACCACTGAACCACCAATGCTCCACAGGTACTTAGTTTTACACTTACTCGTGTACTTTAGTGTATGAAACAAAGCAGGAGTGTCAGGATGCCTTGCCTTGCCTTGCCATCACCTCCATACATTCTCAACCAAGCCTGGCTAGCTCAGTCGGTAGAGCATGAGACTCTTAATCTCAGGGTCGTGGGTTCGAGCCCCACGTTGGGTGGATGTTTTTTTTCTTTTCCTGTACCATTGTATGTGGAACACTGTCAACTTGCACCACCACAGCGCAAATGGCTGTCCTCACTTTCACAAAATACACTGCCATATCAGCAAAAACTCAGGACTGCATTGGCCGGGAATCGATTCCGGGCCTCATGAGTGGCAGGCGAGAATTCTACCACTGAACCACCAATGCTCCACAGATGCCTAATTTTACACTTACTCATGTACGTTAGTGTATAAAACAAAGCAGGAGTGTCAGGATGCCTTGCCTTGCCATCACCTCCAAGCCTACGTAACCAAGCCCGACTAGCACAGTCGCTAGAGCATAAGACTATTAATCTTAGGGTCATGTATTTGAGCTCCATGTTGGGCAGTTGTTTTTTTCTCTTCCTTTACCATTGTATGTGGAACAGTGTATACTTGCATCACCACAGCGCAAATAGCTGTCCTCACTTTCACAAAATGCACTGCCCTATCAGCAAAAACTCAGGAATGTATTGACCGGGAATTGAACCCGGCCTCCCACGTGGCCGGCTAGATTTCTACCACTGAACCACCAATGATCCACAGATGCTTAATTTTAGACTTACTCATGTACTTTAGTGTACAGAACAAATCAGGAGAGTCAGGATGCCTTGCCTTGCCATCACCACAACTCCTCGGTTACCAAGCATTGCTAATTCAGTCGGTAAAGCATGAGACTCTTAATCTCAGGGTCGTGGGTTCGAGCCCCACATTGGGCGGATGCTTTTTTTTATTTTCCTGTACCATTGTATGTGGAACACTGTCAACTTGCCCCACCACAGCGCAAATGGCTGTCCTCACTTTCACAAAATGCACTGCCATATCAGCAAAGACTCAGCACTGCATTGGCCGGGAATCGAACCCGGGCCTCCCGCGTGGCAGGCGAGAATTCTACCACTGAACCACCAATGCTCCACAGATACTTAATTTTACACTTACTCGTGTACTTTAGTGTATGAAATAAAGCAGGAGTGTCAGGATGCCTTGCCTTGCCATCACCTCCATACATTCTCAACCAAGCCTGGCTAGCTCAGTCGGCAGAGCATGAGACTCTTAATCTCAGGGTCGTGGGTTCGAGACCCACGTTAGGCGGATGTTTTTTCTTTTCCTGTACCATTGTATGTGGAACACTGTATACTTGCACCACCACAGCGCAAATGGCTGTCCTCACTTTCACAAAATGCACTGCCCTATCAGCAAAAACTCAGGAATGTATTGACCGGGAATTGAACCCGGCCTCCCACGTGGCCGGCTAGATTTCTACCACTGAACCACCAATGATCCACAGATGCTTAATTTTAGACTTACTCATGTACTTTAGTGTACAAAACAAAGCAGGAGAGTCAGGATGACTTGCCTTGCCATCACCACAACTCCTCGGTTACCAAGCATTGCTAACTCAGTCGGTAAAACATGAGACTCTTAAACTCAGGGTCGTGGGTTCGAGCCCCACATTGGGCGGATGTTTTTTTTCTTTTCCTGTACCATTGTATGTGGAACACTGTCAACTTGCCCCACCACAGCGCATATGGCTGTCCTCACTTTCACAAAATGCACTGCCATATCAGCAAAAATTCAGGACTGCATTGGCCGGAAATCGAACCCGGGCCTCCCGCGTGTCAGGCAAGAATTCTACCACTGAACCATCAATGCTCCACAGATGCCTAATTTTACAGTTACTCATGTACTTTAGTGTATAAAACAAAGCAGGAGTGTCAGGATTCCTTGCCTTGCCATCACCTCCATATATTCTCAACCAAGCCTAGCTAGCTCAGTCGGTAGAGCATGAGACTCTTAATCTCAGGGTTGTGGGTTCGAGCCCCACGTTGGCCGGATGTTTTTTCTTTTCCTGTACCATTGTATGTGGAACACTGTCAACTTGCACCACCACAGCGCAAATGGCTGTCCTCACTTTCACAAAATACACTGCCATATCAGCAAAAACTCAGGACTGCATTGGCCGGGAATCGATTCCGGGCCTCACGCGTGGCAGGCGAGAATTCTACCACTGAACAACAAATGCTCCACAGATGCCTAATTTTACACTTACTCATGTACTTTAGTGTATAAAACAAAGCAGGAGTGTCAGGATGCCTTGCCTTGCCATCACCTCCAAGCCTACGTAACCAAGCCCGACTAGCACAGTCGCTAGAGCATAAGACTATTAATCTTAGGGTCATGTATTTGAGCTCCATGTTGGGCAGTTGTTTTTTTCTCTTCCTGTACCATTGTATGTGGAACAGTGTATACTTGCATCACCACAGCGCAAATGGCTGTCCTCACTTTCACAAAATGCACTGCCCTATCAGCAAAAACTCAGGAATGTATTGACCGTGAATTGAACCCGGCCTCCCACGTGGCCGGCTAGATTTCTACCACTGAACCACCAATGATCCACAGATGCTTAATTTTAGACTTACTCATGTACTTTAGTGTACAAAACAAAGCAGGAGAGTCAGGATGCCTTGCCTTGCCATCACCACAACTCTTCGGTTACCAAGCATTGCCAACTCAGTCGGTAAAGCATGAGACTCTTAATCTCAGGGTCGTGGGTTCGAGCCCCACGTTGTGCGGATGTTTTTTCTTTTCCTGTACCATTGTATGTGGAACACTGTCAACTTGCACCACCACAGCGCAAATGGCTGTCCTCACTTTCACAAAATGCACTGCCATATCAGCAAAAAATCAGGACTGCATTGGCCGGGAATCGAACCCGGGCCTCCCGCGTGGCAGGCAAGAATTCTACCACTGAACCACCAATGCTCAATTTTACACTTACTCGTGTAGTTTAGTGTATGAAACAAAGCAGGAGTGTCAGGATGCCTTGCCTTGCCTTGCCATCACCTCCATACATTCGCAACCAAGCCTGGCTAGCTCAGTCGGTAGAGCATGAGACTCTTAATCTCAGGGTCGTGGGTTCGAGCCCCACATTGGGCGGATGTTTTTTTCTTTTCCTGTACCATTGTATGTGGAACACTGTCAACTTGCACCACCACAGCGCAAATGGCTGTCCTCACTTTCACAAAATACACTGCCATATCAGCAAAAACTTAGGACAACATTGGCCGGGAATCAAACCCGGGCCTCCCGCGTGGCAGGCAAGAACTCTACCACTGAACCACCAATGCTCCACAGGTACTTAATTTTACACTTACTCGTGTACTTTAGTGTATGAAACAAAGCAGGAGTGTCAGGATGCCTTGCCTTGCCATCACCTCCATACATTCTCAACCAAGCCTGGCTAACTCAGTCGGTAGAGCATGAGACTCTTAATCTCAGGGTCGTGGGTTCGAGCCCCACGTTGTGCGGATGTTTTTTCTTTTCCTGTACCATTGTATGTGGAACACTGTCAACTTGCACCACCACAGCGCAAATGGCTGTCCTCACTTTCACAAAATACACTGCCATATCAGCAAAAACTCAGGACTGCATTGGCCGGGAATCGATTCCGGGCCTCACGAGTGGCAGGCGAGAATTCTACCACTGAACCACCAATGCTCCACAGATGCCTAATTTTACACTTACTCATGTACTTTAGTGTATAAAACAAAGCAGGAGTGTCAGGATGCCTTGCCTTGCCATCACCTCCAAGCCTACGTAACCAAGCCCGACTAGCACAGTCGCTAGAGCATAAGACTATTAATCTTAGGGTCATGTATT
This sequence comes from Pseudophryne corroboree, assembly GCF_028390025.1. Taxonomy (NCBI): domain Eukaryota; kingdom Metazoa; phylum Chordata; class Amphibia; order Anura; family Myobatrachidae; genus Pseudophryne; species Pseudophryne corroboree. The sequence goes on from NC_086446.1 coordinate 440,620,189, forward strand.
TGAGCTCCATGTTGGGCAGTTGTTTTTTTCTCTTCCTTTACCATTGTATGTGGAACAGTGTATACTTGCATCACCACAGCGCAAATGGCTGTCCTCACTTTCACAAAATGCACTGCCCTATCAGCAAAAACTCAGGAATGTATTGACCGGGAATTGAACCCGGCCTCCCACGTGGCCGGCTAGATTTCTACCACTGAACCACCAATGATCCACAGATGCTTAATTTTAGACTTACTCATGTACTTTAGTGTACAAAACAAAGCAGGAGAGTCAGGATGCCTTGCCTTGCCATCACCACAACTCCTCGGTTACCAAGCATTGCTAACTCAGTCGGTAAAGCATGAGACTCTTAATCTCAGGGTCGTGGGTTCGAGCCCCACATTGGGCGGATGTTTTTATTCTTTTCCTGTACCATTGTATGTGGAACACTGTCAACTTGCACCACCACAGCGCAAATGGCTGTCCTCACTTTCACAAAATGCACTGCCATATCAGCAAAAAATCAGGACTGCATTGGCTGGGAATCGAACCCGGGCCTCCCGCGTGGCAGGCGAGAATTCTACCACTGAACCACCAATGCTCCACAGGTACTTAATTTTACACTTACTCGTTTACTTTAGTGTATGAAACAAAGCAGGAGTGTCAGGATGCCTTGCCTTGCCATCACCACCATACATTCTCAACCAAGCCTGGCTAGCTCAGTCGGTAGAGCATGAGACTCTTAATCTCAGGGTCGTGGGTTCGAGCCCCACGTTGGCCGGATGTTTTTTCTTTTCCTGTACCATTGTATGTGGAACACTGTCAACTTGCACCACCACAGCGCAAATGGCTGTCCTCACTTTCACAAAATACACTGCCATATCAGCAAAAACTCAGGACTGCATTGGCCGGGAATCGATTCCGGGCCTCACGCGTGGCAGGCGAGAATTCTACCACTGAACCACAAATGCTCCACAGATGCCTAATTTTACACTTACTCATGTACTTTAGTGTATAAAACAAAGCAGGAGTGTCAGGATGCCTTGCCTTGCCATCACCTCCAAGCCTACGTAACCGAGCCCGACTAGCACAGTCGCTAGAGCATAAGACTATTAATCTTAGGGTCATGTATTTGAGCTCCATGTTGGGCAGTTGTTTTTTTCTCTTCCTGTACCATTGTATGTGGAACAGTGTATACTTGCATCACCACAGCGCAAATGGCTGTCCTCACTTTCACAAAATGCACTGCCCTATCAGCAAAAACTCAGGAATGTATTGACCGTGAATTGAACCCGGCCTCCCACGTGGCCGGCTAGATTTCTACCACTGAACCACCAATGATCCACAGATGCTTCATTTTAGACTTACTCATGTACTTTAGTGTACAAAACAAAGCAGGAGAGTCAGGATGCCTTGCCTTGCCATCACCACAACTCCTCGGTTACCAAGCATTGCTAACTCAGTCGGTAAAGCATGAGACTCTTAATCTCAGGGTCGTGGGTTCGAGCCCCACGTTGTGCGGATGTTTTTTCTTTTCCTGTACCATTGTATGTGGAACACTGTCAACTTGCACCACCACAGCGCAAATGGCTGTCCTCACTTTCACAAAATGCACTGCCATATCAGCAAAAAATCAGGACTGCATTGGCCAGGAATCGAACCCAGGCCTCCCGCGTGGCAGGCAAGAATTCTACCACTGAACCACCAATGCTCCACAGGTACTTAACTTTACACTTACTCGTGTAGTTTAGTGTATGAAACAAAGCAGGAGTGTCAGGATGCCTTGCCTTGCCTTGCCATCACCTCCATACATTCGCAACCAAGCCTGGCTAGCTCAGTCGGTAGAGCATGAGGCTCTTAATCTCAGGGTCGTGGGTTCGAGCCACACATTGGGCGGATGTTTTTTCTTTTCCTGTACCATTGTATGTGGAACACTGTATACTTGCACCACCACAGCGCAAATGGCTGTCCTCACTTTCACAAAATACACTGCCATATCAGCAAAAACTCAGGACTGCATTGGCCGGGAATCGATTCCGGGCCTCACGAGTGGCAGGCGAGAATTCGACCACTGAACCACCAATGCTCCACAGATGCCAAATTTTATACTTACTCATGTACTTTAGTGTATAAAACAAAGCAGGAGTATCAGGATGCCTTGCCTTGCAATCACCTCCAAGCCTACGTAACCAAGCCCGACTAGCACAGTCGCTAGAGCATAAGACTATTAATCTTAGGGTCATGTATTTGAGCTCCATGTTGGGCAGTTGTTTTTTTCTCTTCCTGTACCATTGTATGTGGAACAGTATATACTTGCATCACCACAGCGTAAATGGCTGTCCTCACTTTCACAAAATGCACTGCCCTATCAGCAAAAACTTAGGAATGTATTGACCGGGAATTGAACCCGGCCTCCCACGTGGCCGGCTAGATTTCTACCACTGAACCACCAACGATCCACAGATGCTTAATTTTAGACTTACTCATGTACTTTAGTGTACAAAACAAAGCAGGAGAGTCAGGATGCCTTGCCTTGCCATCACCACAACTCCTCGGTTACCAAGCATTGCTAACTCAGTCGGTAAAGCATGAGACTCTTAATCTCAGGGTCGTGGGTTCGAGCCCCACATTGGGCGGATGTTTTTTTTCTTTTCCTGTACCATTGTATGTGGAACACTGTCAACTTGCACCACCACAGCGCAAATGGCTGTCCTCACTTTCACAAAATACACTGCCATATCAGCAAAAACTTAGGACAACATTGGCCGGGAATCAAACCCGGGCCTCCCGCGTGGCAGGCAAGAACTCTACCACTGAACCACCAATGCTCCACAGGTACTTAATTTTACACTTACTCGTGTACTTTAGTGTATGAAACAAAGCAGGAGTGTCAGGATGCCTTGCCTTGCCATCACCTCCACACATTCTCAACCAAGCCTGGCTAACTCAGTCGGTAGAGCATGAGACTCTTAATCTCAGGGTCGTGGGTTCGAGCCCCACGTTGTGTGGATGTTTTTTCTTTTCCTGTACCATTGTATGTGGAACACTGTCAACTTGCACCACCACAGCGCAAATGGCTGTCCTCACTTTCACAAAATACACTGCCATATCAGCAAAAACTCAGGACTGCATTGGCCGGGAATCGATTCCGGGCCTCACGAGTGGCAGGCGAGAATTCTACCACTGAACCACCAATGCTCCACAGATGCCTAATTTTACACTTACTCATGTACTTTAGTGTATAAAACAAAGCAGGAGTGTCAGGATGCCTTGCCTTGACATCACCTCCAAGCCTACGTAACCAAGCCCGACTAGCACAGTCGCTAGAGCATAAGACTATTAATCTTAGGGTCATGTATTTGAGCTCCATGTTGGGCAGTTGTTTTTTTCTCTTCCTGTACCATTGTATGTGGAACAGTGTATACTTACATCACCACAGTGCAAATGGCTGTCCTCACTTTCACAAAATGCACTGCCCTATCAGCAAAAACTCAGGACTGCATTGGCCGGGAATCGATTCCGGGCCTCACGAGTGGCAGGCGAGAATTCGACCACTGAACCACCAATGCTCCACAGATGCCAAATTTTATACTTACTCATGTACTTTAGTGTATAAAACAAAGCAGGAGTATCAGGATGCCTTGCCTTGCAATCACCTCCAAGCCTACGTAACCAAGCCCGACTAGCACAGTCGCTAGAGCATAAGACTATTAATCTTAGGGTCATGTATTTGAGCTCCATGTTGGGCAGTTGTTTTTTTCTCTTCCTGTACCATTGTATGTGGAACAGTATATACTTGCATCACCACAGCGTAAATGGCTGTCCTCACTTTCACAAAATGCACTGCCCTATCAGCAAAAACTCAGGAATGTATTGACCGGGAATTGAACCCGGCCTCCCACGTGGCCGGCTAGATTTCTACCACTGAACCACCAACGATCCACAGATGCTTAATTTTAGACTTACTCATGTACTTTAGTGTACAAAACAAAGCAGGAGAGTCAGGATGCCTTGCCTTGCCATCACCACAACTCCTCGGTTACCAAGCATTGCTAAATCAGTCGGTAAAGCATGAGACTCTTAATCTCAGGGTCGTGGGTTCGAGCCCCACATTGGGCGGATGTTTTTTTTCTTTTCCTGTACCATTGTATGTGGAACACTGTCAACTTGCACCACCACAGCGCAAATGGCTGTCCTCACTTTCACAAAATACACTGCCATATCAGCAAAAACTTAGGACAACATTGGCCGGGAATCAAACCCGGGCCTCCCGCGTGGCAGGCAAGAACTCTACCACTGAACCACCAATGCTCCACAGGTACTTAATTTTACACTTACTCGTGTACTTTAGTGTATGAAACAAAGCAGGAGTGTCAGGATGCCTTGCCTTGCCATCACCTCCACACATTCTCAACCAAGCCTGGCTAACTCAGTCGGTAGAGCATGAGACTCTTAATCTCAGGGTCGTGGGTTCGAGCCCCACGTTGTGTGGATGTTTTTTCTTTTCCTGTACCATTGTATGTGGAACACTGTCAACTTGCACCACCACAGCGCAAATGGCTGTCCTCACTTTCACAAAATACACTGCCATATCAGCAAAAACTCAGGACTGCATTGGCCGGGAATCGATTCCGGGCCTCACGAGTGGCAGGCGAGAATTCTACCACTGAACCACCAATGCTCCACAGATGCCTAATTTTACACTTACTCATGTACTTTAGTGTATAAAACAAAGCAGGAGTGTCAGGATGCCTTGCCTTGACATCACCTCCAAGCCTACGTAACCAAGCCCGACTAGCACAGTCGCTAGAGCATAAGACTATTAATCTTAGGGTCATGTATTTGAGCTCCATGTTGGGCAGTTGTTTTTTTCTCTTCCTGTACCATTGTATGTGGAACAGTGTATACTTGCATCACCACAGCGCAAATGGCTGTCCTCACTTTCACAAAATGCACTGCCCTATCAGCAAAAACTCAGGAATGTATTGACCGGGAATTGAACCCGGCCTCCCACGTGGCCGGCTAGATTTCTACCACTGAACCACCAATGATCCACAGATGCTTAATTTTAGACTTACTCATGTACTTTAGTGTACAAAACAAAGCAGGAGAGTCAGGATGCCTTGCCTTGCCATCACCACAACTCCTCGGTTACCAAGCATTGCTAACTCAGTCGGTAAAGCATGAGACTCTTAATCTCAGGGTCGTGGGTTCGAGCCCCACATTGGGCGGATGTTTTTATTCTTTTCCTGTACCATTGTATGTGGAACACTGTCAACTTGCACCACCACAGCGCAAATGGCTGTCCTCACTTTCACAAAATGCACTGCCATATCAGCAAAAAATCAGGACTGCATTGGCCGGGAATCGAACCCGGGCCTCCCGCGTGGCAGGCGAGAATTCTACCACTGAACCACCAATGCTCCACAGGTACTTAATTTTACACTTACTCGTGTACTTTAGTGTATGAAACAAAGCAGGAGTGTCAGGATGCCTTGCCTTGCCATCACCACCATACGTTCGCAACCAAGCCTGGCTAGCTCAGTCGGTAGAGCATGAGACTCTTAATCTCAGGGTCGTGGGTTCGAGCCCCACGTTGGGCGGATGTTTTTTCTTTTCCTGTACCATTGTATGTGGAACACTGTATACTTGCACCACCACAGCGCAAATGGCTGTCCTCACTTTCACAAAATACACTGCCATATCAGCAAAAACTCAGGACTGCATTGGCCGGGAATCGATTGCGGGCCTCACGCGTGGCAGGCGAGAATTCTACCACTGAACCACCAATGCTCCACAGATGCCTAATTTTACACTTACTCATGTACTTTAGTGTATAAAACAAAGCAGGAGTATCAGGATGCCTTGCCTTGCCATCACCTCCAAGCCTACGTAACCAAGCCCGACTAGCACAGTCGCTAGAGCATAAGACTATTAATCTTAGGGTCATGTATTTGAGCTCCATGTTGGGCAGTTGTTTTTTTCTCTTCCTGTACCATTGTATGTGGAACAGTGTATACTTGCATCACCACAGCGTAAATGGCTGTCCTCACTTTCACAAAATGCACTGCCCTATCAGCAAAAACTCAGGAATGTATTGACCGGGAATTGAACCCGGCCTCCCACGTGGACGGCTAGATTTCTACCACAGAACCACCAATGATCCACAGATGCTTAATTTTAGACTTACTCATGTACTTTAGTGTACAAAACAAAGCAGGAGAGTCAGGATGCCTTGCCTTGCCATCACCACAACTCTTCGGTTACCAAGCATTGCTAACTCAGTCGGTAAAGCATGAGACTCTTAATCTCAGGGTCGTGGGTTCGAGCCCCACATTGGGCGGATGTTTTTTTTCTTTTCCTGTACCATTGTATGTGGAACACTGTCAACTTGCACCACCACAGCGCAAATGGCTGTCCTCACTTTCACAAAATGCACTGCCTTATCAGCAAAAACTTAGGACTGCATTGGCCGGGAATCGAACCCGGGCCTCCCGCGTGGCAGGCGGGAATTCTACCACTGAACCACCAATGCTCCACAGGTACTTAATGTTACACTTACTCGTGTACTTTAGTGTATGAAACAAAGCAGGAGTGTCAGGATGCCTTGCCTTGCCATCACCTCCATACGTTCTCAACCAAGCATGGCTAACTCAGTCGGTAGAGCATGAGACTCTTAATCTCAGGGTCGTGGGTTCGAGCCCCACGTTGGGCGGATGTTTTTTCTTTTCCTGTACCATTGTATGTGGAACACTGTCAACTTGCACCACCACAGCGCAAATGGTTGTCCTCACTTTCACAAAATGCACTGCCATATCAGCAAAAAATCAGGACTGCATTGGCCGGGAATCGAACCCAGGCCTCCCGCGTGGCAAGCGAGAATTCTACCACTGAACCACCAATGCTCCACAAGTACTTAATTTCACACTTACTCGTGTACTTTAGTGTATGAAACAAATCAGGAGTGTCAGGATGCCTTGCCTTGCCATCACCTCCATATATTCTCAACCAAGCCTGGCTAGCTCAGTCGGTAGAGCATGAGACTCTTAATCTCAGGGTCGTGGGTTCGTGCCCCACGTTGGGCGGATGTTTTTTCTTTTCCTGTACCATTGTATGTGGAACACTGTCAACTTGCACCACCACAGCGCAAATGGCTGTCCTCACTTTCACAAAATGCACTGCCATATCAGCAAAAAATCAGGACTGCATTGGCCGGGAATCGAACCCAGGCCTCCCGCGTGGCAGACAAGAATTCTACCACTGAACCACCAATGCTCCACAGGTACTTAATTTTACACTTACTCGTGTACTTTAGTGTATGAAACAAAGCAGGAGTGTCAGGATGCCTTGCCTTGCCTTGCCATCACCTCCATACATTAGCAACCAAGCCTGGCTAGCTCAGTCGGTAGAGGATGAGACTCTTAATCTCAGGGTCGTGGGTTCGAGCCCCACGTTGGGCGGATGTTTTTTCTTTTCCTGTACCATTGTATGTGGAACACTGTATACTTGCACCACCACAGCGCAAATGGCTGTCCTCACTTTCACAAAATACACTGCCATATCAGCAAAAACTCAGGACTGCATTGGCCGGGAATCGATTCCGGGCCTCACGTGTGGCAGGCGAGAATTCTACCACTGAACCACCAATGCTCCACAGATGCCTAATTTTACACTTACTCATGTACTTTAGTGTATAAAACAAAGCAGGAGTATCAGGATGCCTTGCCTTGCCATCACCTCCAAGCCTACGTAAACAAGCCCGACTAGCACAGTCGCTAGAGCATAAGACTATTAATCTTAGGGTCATGTATTTGAACTCCATGTTGGGCAGTTGTTTTTTTCTCTTCCTGTACCATTGTATGTGGAACAGTGTATACTTGCATCACCACAGCGTAAATGGCTGTCCTCACTTTCACAAAATGCACTGCCCTATCAGCAAAAACTCAGGAATGTATTGACCGGGAATTGAACCCGGCCTCCCACGTGGCCAGCTAGATTTCTACCACTGAACCACCAACGATCCACAGATGCTTAATTTTAGACTTACTCATGTACTTTAGTGTACAAAACAAAGCAGGAGAGTCAGGATGCCTTGCCTTGCCATCACCACAACTCCTCGGTTACCAACCATTGCTAACTCAGTCGGTAAAGCATGAGACTCTTAATCTCAGGGTCGTGGGTTCGAGCCCCACATTGGGCGGATGTTTTTTTTCTTTTCCTGTACCATTGTATGTGGAACACTGTCAACTTGCACCACCACAGCGCAAATGGCTGTCCTCACTTTCACAAAATGCACTGCCATATCAGCAAAACATCAGGACTGCATTGGCCGGGAATCGAACCCGGGCCTCCCGCGTGGCAGGCGAGAATTCTACCACTGAACCACCAATGCTCCACAAGTACTTAATTTTACACTTACTCGTGTACTTTAGTGTATGAAACAAAGCAGGAGTGTCAGGATGCCTTGCCTTGCCATCACCTCCATACATTCTCAACCAAGCCTGGCTAGCTCAGTCGGTAAAGCATGAGACTCTTAATCTCAGGGTCGTGGGTTCGAGCCCCACGTTGGGCGGATGTTTTTTCCTTTCCTGTACCATTGTATGTGGAACACTGTATACTTGCACCACCACAGCGCAAATGGCTGTCCTCACTTTCACAAAATGCACTGCCCTATCAGCAAAAACTCAGGAATGTATTGACCCGGAATTGAACCCGGCCTCCCACGTGGCCGGCTAGATTTCTACCACTGAACCACCAATGATCCACAGATGCTTAATTTTAGACTTACTCATGTACTTTAGTGTACAAAACAAAGCAGGAGAGTCAGGATGCCTTGCCTTGCCATCACCACAACTCCTCGCTTACCAAGCATTGCTAACTCAGTTGGTAAAGCATGAGACTCTTAATGTCAGGGTCGTGGGTTCGAGCCCCACATTGGGCGGATGTTTTTTTTCTTTTCCTGTACCATTGTATGTGGAACACTGTCAACTTGCACCACCACAGCGCAAATGGCTGTCCTCACTTTCACAAAATGCACTGCCATATCAGCAAAAATTCAGGACTGCATTGGCCGGAAATCGAACGCGGGCCTCCCGTGTGGCAGGCGAGAATTCTACCACTGAACCACCAATGCTCCACAGATACTTAACTTTACACTTACTCGTGTACTTTAGTGTATGAAATAAAGCAGGAGTGTCAGGATGCCTTGCCTTGCCATCACCTTTCATACATTCTCAACCAAGCCTGGCTAGCTCAGTCGGTAGAGCATGAGACTCTTAATCTCAGGGTCGTGGGTTCGAACCCCACGTTGGGCGGATGTTTTTTCTTTTCCTGTACCATTGTATGTGGAACACTGTATACTTCCACCACCACAGCGCAAATGGCTGTCCTCACTTTCACAAAATACACTGCCATATCAGCAAAAACTCAGGACTGCATTGGCCGGGAATCGATTCCGGGCCTCACGAGTGGCAGGCGAGAATTCTACCACTGAACCACCAATGCTCCACAGATGCCTAATTTTTCACTTACTCATGTACTTTAGTGTATAAAACAAAGCAGGAGTGTCAGGATGCCTTGCCTTGACATCACCTCCAAGCCTACGTAACCAAGCCCGACTAGCACAGTCGCTAGAGCATAAGACTATTAATCTTAGGGTCATGTATTTGAGCTCCATGTTGGGCAGTTGTTTTTTTCTCTTCCTGTACCATTGTATGTGGAACAGTGTATACTTGCATCACCACAGCGCAAATGGCTGTCCTCACTTTCACAAAATGCACTGCCCTATCAGCAAAAACTCAGGAATGTATTGACCGGGAATTGAACCCGGCCTCCCACGTGGCCGGCTAGATTTCTACCACTGAACCACCAATGATCCACAGATGCTTAATTTTAGACTTACTCATGTACTTTAGTGTACAAAACAAAGCAGGAGAGTCAGGATGCCTTGCCTTGCCATCACCACAACTCCTCGGTTACCAAGCATTGCTAACTCAGTCGGTAAAGCATGAGACTCTTAATCTCAGGGTCGTGGGTTCGAGCCCCACATTGGGCGGATGTTTTTACTCTTTTCCTGTACCATTGTATGTGGAACACTGTCAACTTGCACCACCACAGCGCAAATGGCTGTCCTCACTTTCACAAAATGCACTGCCATATCAGCAAAAAATCAGGACTGCATTGGCCGGGAATCGAACCCGGGCCTCCCGCGTGGCAGGCGAGAATTCTACCACTGAACCACCAATGCTCCACAGGTACTTAATTTTACACTTACTCGTGTACTTTAGTGTATGAAACAAAGCAGGAGTGTCAGGATGCCTTGCCTTGCCATCACCACCATACGTTCGCAACCAAGCCTGGCTAGCTCAGTCGGTAGAGCATGAGACTCTTAATCTCAGGGTCGTGGGTTCGAGCCCCACGTTGGGCGGATGTTTTTTCTTTTCCTGTACCATTGTATGTGGAACACTGTATACTTGCACCACCACAGCGCAAATGGCTGTCCTCACTTTCACAAAATACACTGCCATATCAGCAAAAACTCAGGACTGCATTGGCCGGGAATCGATTGCGGGCCTCACGCGTGGCAGGCGAGAATTCTACCACTGAACCACCAATGCTCCACAGATGCCTAATTTTACACTTACTCATGTACTTTAGTGTATAAAACAAAGCAGGAGTATCAGGATGCCTTGCCTTGCCATCACCTCCAAGCCTACGTAACCAAGCCCGACTAGCACAGTCGCTAGAGCATAAGACTATTAATCTTAGGGTCATGTATTTGAGCTCCATGTTGGGCAGTTGTTTTTTTCTCTTCCTGTACCATTGTATGTGGAACAGTGTATACTTGCATCACCACAGCGTAAATGGCTGTCCTCACTTTCACAAAATGCACTGCCCTATCAGCAAAAACTCAGGAATGTATTGACCGGGAATTGAACCCGGCCTCCCACGTGGACGGCTAGATTTCTACCACAGAACCACCAATGATCCACAGATGCTTAATTTTAGACTTACTCATGTACTTTAGTGTACAAAACAAAGCAGGAGAGTCAGGATGCCTTGCCTTGCCATCACCACAACTCTTCGGTTACCAAGCATTGCTAACTCAGTCGGTAAAGCATGAGACTCTTAATCTCAGGGTCGTGGGTTCGAGCCCCACATTGGGCGGATGTTTTTTTTCTTTTCCTGTACCATTGTATGTGGAACACTGTCAACTTGCACCACCACAGCGCAAATGGTTGTCCTCACTTTCACAAAATGCACTGCCATATCAGCAAAAAATCAGGACTGCATTGGCCGGGAATCGAACCCAGGCCTCCCGCGTGGCAAGCGAGAATTCTACCACTGAACCACCAATGCTCCACAGGTACTTAATTTCACACTTACTCGTGTACTTTAGTGTATGAAACAAATCAGGAGTGTCAGGATGCCTTGCCTTGCCATCACCTCCATATATTCTCAACCAAGCCTGGCTAGCTCAGTCGGTAGAGCATGAGACTCTTAATCTCAGGGTCGTGGGTTCGTGCCCCACGTTGGGCGGATGTTTTTTCTTTTCCTGTACCATTGTATGTGGAACACTGTCAACTTGCACCACCACAGCGCAAATGGCTGTCCTCACTTTCACAAAATGCACTGCCATATCAGCAAAAAATCAGGACTGCATTGGCCGGGAATCGAACCCAGGCCTCCCGCGTGGCAGACAAGAATTCTACCACTGAACCACCAATGCTCCACAGGTACTTAATTTTACACTTACTCGTGTACTTTAGTGTATGAAACAAAGCAGGAGTGTCAGGATGCCTTGCCTTGCCTTGCCATCACCTCCATACATTAGCAACCAAGCCTGGCTAGCTCAGTCGGTAGAGGATGAGACTCTTAATCTCAGGGTCGTGGGTTCGAGCCCCACGTTGGGCGGATGTTTTTTCTTTTCCTGTACCATTGTATGTGGAACACTGTATACTTGCACCACCACAGCGCAAATGGCTGTCCTCACTTTCACAAAATACACTGCCATATCAGCAAAAACTCAGGACTGCATTGGCCGGGAATCGATTCCGGGCCTCACGAGTGGCAGGCGAGAATTCTACCACTGAACCACCAATGTTCCACAGATGCCTAATTTTTCACTTACTCATGTACTTTAGTGTATAAAACAAAGCAGGAGTGTCAGGATGCCTTGCCTTGCCATCACCTCCAAGCCTACGTAACCAAGCCCGACTAGCACAGTCGCTAGAGCATAAGACTATTAATCTTAGGGTCATGTATTTGAGCTCCATGTTGGGCAGTTGTTTTTTTCTCTTCCTTTACCATTGTATGTGGAACAGTGTATACTTGCATCACCACAGCGCAAATGGCTGTCCTCACTTTCACAAAATGCACTGCCCTATCAGCAAAAACTCAGGAATGTATTGACCGGGAATTGAACCCGGCCACCCACGTGGCCGGCTAGATTTCTACCACTGAACCACCAATGTTCCACAGATGCTTAATTTTAGACTTACTCATGTACTTTAGTGTACAAAACAAAGCAGGAGAGTCAGGATGCCTTGCCTTGCCATCACCACAAATCCTCGGTTACCAAGCATTGCTAACTCAGTCGGTAAAGCATGAGACTCTTAATCTCAGGGTCGTTGGTTCGAGCCCCACATTGGGCGGATGTTTTTTTTCTTTTCCTGTACCATTGTATGTGGAACACTGTCAACTTGCACCACCACAGCGCAAATGGCTGTCCTCACTTTCACAAAATGCACTGCCATATCAGCAAAAATTCAGGACTGCATTGGCCGGAAATCGAACCCGGGCCTCCCGCGTGGCAGGCGAGAATTCTACCACTGAACCACCAATGCTCCACAGGTACTTAATTTTACACTTACTCGTGTACTTTAGTGTATGAAACAAAGCAGGAGTGTCAGGATGCCTTGCCTTGCCATCACCTCCATACATTCTCAACCAAGCCTGGCTAGCTCAGTCGGTAGAGCATGAGACTCTTAATCTCAGGGTCGTGGGTTCGAGCCCCACGTTGGGTGGATGTTTTTTCCTTTCCTGTACCATTGTATGTGGAACACTGTATACTTGCACCACCACAGCGCAAATGACTGTCCTCACTTTCACAAAATGCACTGCCCTATCAGCAAAAACTCAGGAATGTATTGACCCGGAATTGAACCCGGCCTCCCACGTGGCCGGCTAGATTTCTACCACTGAACCACCAATGATCCACAGATGCTTAATTTTAGACTTACTCATGTACTTTAGTGTACAAAACAAAGCAGGAGAGTCAGGATGCCTTGCCTTGCCATCACCACAACTCCTCGCTTACCAAGCATTGCTAACTCAGTCGGTAAAGCATGAGACTCTTAATCTCAGGGTCGTGGGTTCGAGCCCCACATTGGGCGGATGTTTTTTTTCTTTTCCTGTACCATTGTATGTGGAACACTGTCAACTTGCACCACCACAGCGCAAATGGCTGTCCTCACTTTCACAAAATGCACTACCATATCAGCAAAAATTCAGGACTTCATTGGCCGGAAATCGAACCCGGGCCTCCCGCGTGGCAGGCGAGAATTCTACCACTGAACCACCAATGCTCCACAGATACTTAACTTTACACTTACTCGTGTACTTTAGTGTATGAAATAAAGCAGGAGTGTCAGGATGCCTTGCCTTTCCATCACCTTTATACATTCTCAACCAAGCCTGGCTAGCTCAGTCGGTAGAGCATGAGACTCTTAATCTCAGGGTCGTGGGTTCGAGCCCCACGTTGGGCGGATGTTTTTTCTTTTCCTGTACCATTGTATGTGGAACACTGTCAACTTGCACAACCACAGCGCAAATGGCTGTCCTCACTTTCACAAAATACACTGCCATATCAGCAAAAACTCAGGACTGCATTGGCCGGGAATCGATTCCGGGCCTCACGAGTGGCAGGCGAGAATTCTACCACTGAACCACCAATGCTCCACAGATGCCTAATTTTACACTTACTCATGTACTTTAGTGTATAAAACAAAGCAGGAGTGTCAGGATGCCTTGCCATCACCTCCAAGCCTACGTAACCAAGCCCGACTAGCACAGTCGCTAGAGCATAAGACTATTAATCTTAGGGTCATGTATTTGAGCTCCATGTTGGGCAGTTGTTTTTTTCTCTTCATTTACCATTGTATGTGGAACAGTGTATACTTGCATCACCACAGCGCAAATGGCTGTCCTCACTTTCACAAAATGCACTGCCCTATCAGCAAAAACTCAGGAATGTATTGACCGGGAATTGAACCCGGCATCCCACGTGGCCGGCTAGATTTCTACCACTGAACCACCAATGATCCACAGATGCTTAATTTTAGACTTACTCATGTACTTTAGTGTACAAAACAAAGCAGGAGAGTCAGGATGCCTTGCCTTGCCATCACCACAACTCCTCGGTTACCAAGCATTGCTAACTCAGTCGGTAAAGCATGAGACTCTTAATCTCAAGGTCGTGGGTTCGAGCCCCACATTGGGCGGATGCTTTTTTTTCTTTTCCTGTACCACTGTATGTGGAACACTGTCAACTTGCCCCACCACAGCGCAAATGGCTGTCCTCACTTTCACAAAATGCACTACCATATCAGCAAAAATTCAGGACTGCATTGGCCGGAAATCGAACCCGGGCCTCCCGCTTGGCAGGCGAGAATTATACCACTGAACCACCAATGCTCCACAGTTACTTAATTTTACACTTACTCGTGTACTTTAGTGTATGAAACAAAGCAGGAGTGTCAGGATGCCTTGCCTTGCCTTGCCATCACCTCCATACATTTGCAACCAAGCCTGGCTAGCTCAGTCGGTAGAGCATGAGAATCTTAATCTCAGGGTCGTGGGTTCGAGCCCCACGTTGGGCGGATGTTTTTTCTTTTCCTGTACCATTGTATGTGGAACACTGTATACTTGCACCACCACAGCGCAAATGGCTGTCCTCACTTTCACAAAATACACTGCCATATCAGCAAAAACTCAGGACTGCATTGGCCGGGAATCGATTCCGGGCCTCACGCGTGGCATGCGAGAATTCTACCACTGAACCACCAATGCTCCACAGATGCCTAATTTTACACTTACTCATGTACTTTAGTGTATAAAACAAAGCAGGAGTGTCAGGATGCCTTGCCTTGCCATCACCTCCAAGCCTACGTAACCAAGCCCGACTAGCACAGTCGCTAGAGCATAAGACTATTAATCTTAGGGTCATGTATTTGAGCTCCATGTTGGGCAGTTGTTTTTTTCTCTTCCTGTACCATTGTATGTGGAACAGTGTATACTTGCATCACCACAGCGCAAATGGCTGTCCTCACTTTCACAAAATGCACTGCCCTATCAGCAAAAACTCAGGAATGTATTGACCGGGAATTGAACCCGGCCTCCCACGTGGCCGGCTAGATTTCTACCACTGAACCACCAATGATCCACAGATGCTTAATTTTAGACTTACTCATGTACTTTAGTGTACAAAACAAAGCAAGAGAGTCAGGATGCCTTGCCTTGCCATCACCATAACTCCTCGGTTACCAAGCATTGCTAACTCAGTCGGTAAAGCATGAGACTCTTAATCTCAGGGTCGTGGGTTCGAGCCCCACATTGGGTGGATGTTTTTTTTCTTTTCCTGTACCATTGTATGTGGAACACTGTATACTTGCACCACCACAGCGCAAATGGCTGTCCTCACTTTCACAAAATACACTGCCATATCAGCAAAAACTCAGGACTGCATTGGCCGGGAATCGATTCCGGGCCTCACGCGTGGCATGCGAGAATTCTACCACTGAACCACCAATGCTCCACAGATGCCTAATTTTACACTTACTCATGTACTTTAGTGTATAAAACAAAGCAGGAGTGTCAGGATGCCTTGCCTTGCCATCACCTCCAAGCCTACGTAACCAAGCCCGACTAGCACAGTCGCTAGAGCATAAGACTATTAATCTTAGGGTCATGTATTTGAGCTCCATGTTGGGCAGTTGTTTTTTTCTCTTCCTGTACCATTGTATGTGGAACAGTGTATACTTGCATCACCACAGCGCAAATGGCTGTCCTCACTTTCACAAAATGCACTGCCCTATCAGCAAAAACTCAGGAATGTATTGACCGGGAATTGAACCCGGCCTCCCACGTGGCCGGCTAGATTTCTACCACTGAACCACCAATGATCCACAGATGCTTAATTTTAGACTTACTCATGTACTTTAGTGTACAAAACAAAGCAAGAGAGTCAGGATGCCTTGCCTTGCCATCACCATAACTCCTCGGTTACCAAGCATTGCTAACTCAGTCGGTAAAGCATGAGACTCTTAATCTCAGGGTCGTGGGTTCGAGCCCCACATTGGGTGGATGTTTTTTTTCTTTTCCTGTACCATTGTATGTGGAACACTGTCAACTTGCCCCACCACAGCGCAAATGGCTGTCCTCACTTTCACAAAATGCACTGCCATATCAGCAAAAACTCAGGACTGCATTGGCCGGGAATCGAACCCAGGCCTCCCGCGTGGCAGGCGAGAATTCTACCACTGAACCACCAATGCTCCACAGATACTTAATTTTACACTTACTCGTGTACTTTAGTGTATGAAATAAAGCAGGAGTGTCAGGATGCCTTGCCTTGCCATCACCTCCATACATTCTCAACCAAGCCTGGCTAGCTCAGTCGGTAGAGCATGAGACTCTTAATCTCAGGGTCGTGGGTTCGAGCCCCACGTTGGGTGGATGTTTTTTCTTTTTCTGTACCATTGTATGTGGAACACTGTATACTTGCACCACCACAGCGCAAATGGCTGTCCTCACTTTCACAAAATGCACTGCCCTATCAGCAAAAACTCAGGAATGTATTGACCGGGAATTGAACCCGGCCTCTCACGTGGCCGGCTAGATTTCTACCACTGAACCACCAATGATCCACAGATGCTTAATTTTAGACTTACTCATGTACTTTAGTGTACAAAACAAAGCAGGAGAGTCAGGATGCCTTGCCTTGCCATCACCACAACTCCTCGGTTACCAAGCATTGCTAACTCAGTCGGTAAAGCATGAGACTCTTAATCTCAGGGTCGTGGGTTCGAGCCCCACATTGGGCGGATGTTTTTTTTTCTTTTCCTGTACCATTGTATGTGGAACACTGTCAACTTGCACCACCACAGCGCAAATGGCTGTCCTCACTTACACAAAATGCACTGCCATATCAGCAAAAAGTCAGGACTGCATTGGCCGGAAATCGAACCCGGGCCTCCCGCGTGGCAGGCGAGAATTCTACCACTGAACCACCAATGCTCCACAGATACTTAACTTTACACTTACTCGTGTACTTTAGTGTATGAAATAAAGCAGGAGTGTCAGGATGCCTTGCCTTGCCATCACCTTTATACATTCTCAACCAAGCCTGGCTAGCTCAGTCGGTAGAGCATGAGACTCTTAATCTCAGGGTCGTGGGTTCGAGCCCCACGTTGGGCAGATGTTTTTTCTTTTCCTGTACCATTGTATGTGGAACACTGTCAACTTGCACAACCACAGCGCAAATGGCTGTCCTCACTTTCACAAAATACACTGCCATATCAGCAAAAACTCAGGACTGCATTGGCCGGGAATCGATTCCGGGCCTCACGAGTGGCAGGCGAGAATTCTACCACTGAACCACCAATGCTCCACAGATGCCTAATTTTACACTTACTCATGTACTTTAGTGTATAAAACAAAGCAGGAGTGTCAGGATGCCTTGCCATCACCTCCAAGCCTACGTAACCAAGCCCGACTAGCACAGTCGCTAGAGCATAAGACTATTAATCTTAGGGTCATGTATTTGAGCTCCATGTTGGGCAGTTGTTTTTTTCTCTTCATTTACCATTGTATGTGGAACAGTGTATACTTGCATCACCACAGCGCAAATGGCTGTCCTCACTTTCACAAAATGCACTGCCCTATCAGCAAAAACTCAGGAATGTATTGACCGGGAATTGAACCCGGCATCCCACGTGGCCGGCTAGATTTCTACCACTGAACCACCAATGATCCACAGATGCTTAATTTTAGACTTACTCATGTACTTTAGTGTACAAAACAAAGCAGGAGAGTCAGGATGCCTTGCCTTGCCATCACCACAACTCCTCGGTTACCAAGCATTGCTAACTCAGTCGGTAAAGCATGAGACTCTTAATCTCAAGGTCGTGGGTTCGAGCCCCACATTGGGCGGATGCTTTTTTTTCTTTTCCTGTACCACTGTATGTGGAACACTGTCAACTTGCCCCACCACAGCGCAAATGGCTGTCCTCACTTTCACAAAATGCACTGCCATATCAGCAAAGACTCAGCACTGCATTGGCCGGGAATCGAACCCGGGCCTCCCGCGTGGCAGGCGAGAATTCTACCACTGAACCACCAATGCTCCACGGATACTTAATTTTACACTTACTCGTGTACTTTAGTGTATGAAATAAAGCAGGAGTGTCAGGATGCCTTGCCTTGCCATCACCTCCATACATTCTCAACCAAGCCTGGCTAGCTCAGTCGGTAGAGCATGAGACTCTTAATCTCAGGGTCGTGGGTTCGAGCCCCACGTTGGGCGGATGTTTTTTCTTTTTCTGTACCATTGTATGTGGAACACTGTATACTTGCACCACCACAGCGCAAATGGCTGTCCTCACTTTCACAAAATGCACTGCCCTATCAGCAAAAACTCAGGAATGTATTGACCGGGAATTGAACCCGGCCTCCCACGTGGCCGGATAGATTTCTACCACTGAACCACCAATGATCCACAGATGCTTAATTTTAGACTTACTCATGTACTTTAGTGTACAAAACAAAGCAGGAGAGTCAGGATGCCTTGCCTTGCCATCACCACTACTCCTTGGTTACCAAGCATTGCTAAATCAGTCGGTAAAGCATGAGACTCTTAATCTCAGGGTCGTGGGTTCGAGCCCCACATTGGGCGGATGTTTTTTTTCTTTTCCTGTACCATTGTATGTGGAACACTGTCAACTTGCACCACCACAGCGCAAATGGCTGTCCTCACTTTCACAAAATGCACTGCCATATCAGCAAAAATTCAGGACTGCATTGGCCGGAAATCGAACCCGGGCCTCCCGCGTGGCAGGCGAGAAATCTACCACTGAACCACCAATGCTCCACAGATACTTAACTTTACACTTACTCGTGTACTTTAGTGTATGAAATAAAGCAGGAGTGTCAGAATGCCTTGCCTTGCCATCACCTTTATACATTCTCAACCAAGCCTGGCTAGCTCAGTCGGTAGAGCATGAGACTCTTAATCTCAGGGTCGTGGGTTCGAGCCCCACGTTGGGCGGATGTTTTTTCTTTTCCTGTACCATTGTATGTGGAACACTGTCAACTTGCACCACCACAGCGCAAATGGCTGTCCTCACTTTCACAAAATACACTGCCATATCAGCAAAAACTCAGGACTGCATTGGCCGGGAATCGATTCCGGGCCTCACGAGTGGCAGGCAAGAATTCTACCACTGAACCACCAATGCTCCACAGATGCCTAATTTTACACTTACTCATGTACTTTAGTGTATAAAACAAAGCAGGAGTGTCAGGATGCCTTGCCTTGCCATCACCTCCAAGCCTACGTAACCAAGCCCGACTAGCACAGTCGCTAGAGCATAAGACTATTAATCTTAGGGTCATGTATTTGAGCTCCATGTTGGGCAGTTGTTTTTTTCTCTTCCTTTACCATTGTATGTGGAACAGTGTATTCTTGCATCACCACAGCGCAAATGGCTGTCCTCACTTTCACAAAATGCACTGCCCTATCAGCAAAAACTCAGGAATGTATTGACCGGGAATTGAACCCGGCCTCCCACGTGGCCGGCTAGATTTCTACCACTGAACCACCAATGATCCACAGATGCTTAATTTTAGACTTACTCATGTACTTTAGTGTACAAAACAAAGCAGGAGAGTCAGGATGCCTTGCCTTGCCATCACCACAACTCCTCGGTTACCAAGCATTGCTAACTCAGTCGGTAAAGCATGAGACTCTTAATCTCAGGGTCGTGGGTTCGAGCCCCACATTGGGCGGATGTTTTTTTTCTTTTCCTGTACCATTGTATGTGGAACACTGTATACTTGCACCACCACAGCGCAAATGGCTGTCCTCACTTTCACAAAATACACTGCCATATCAGCAAAAACTCAGGA